>NW_015151728.1:22289-54194 GCF_000732505.1 Cyprinodon variegatus
TCTATCTATCTATCTATCTATCTATCTATCTATCTATCTATCTATCTATCTATCTATCTATCTATCTATCTATCTATCTATCTATCTACTTTTAGCATTATGCTCTTGAAATGATTGTAAAGAATAATTTCCGCCTGTTCTCTTATCTTCATCTGTTAGAAATGTTCGCTTAAATTGTCACAAGGTCAATCCCTTACCTGAAAGATGATGATCTCTCCTGCTCTGCATCAGCAAATTGTCAGATTGTTTTGTTTTTTGTTTTTGTAGATTTACTTAATTTGTAGCAGTCAATGTCCTATTAAGCACAACGTTATGTCGCTTGTAACCAGCATGTCCAGTTTTCTCTTTTTTATAGAAATATTATTTTACTAATATGTTTAAAGGTTTGCTTTTTTGTTCTCTCTCTAAGAGATGCAAACCGCAATAGAAATTATTTGGTGATTGAAAATGGTTAATTTTCATATTAATTAACCCTGGTAGCTGCCTGGCTAATATAACACTCAAATATTAATCCTTTTTCTTATCAGGAAATGTGATCCTCATAGGGCTACAGGGTGTATTTAACAAAACAGTCTTCAGGATGGGTTCTTTTGCTGAGAGAAATGAACCACTAAGTTAGCTATTATTGAGAATGGGACAGTGTTTGAGTTCAGGTCAGAGGCACACATGTTGGAGGAAATGCTCCACAACATGGAGACTATCTCAGATTTATTAAGGTTGTTGTTGTCTCTGCATTTAATAACCAAAAATTACAAGTCCTATTTTAGATTTCCTGGTCTCTCACACTGGATGCTGCTCTAGCACTACTGACAATAAGGGCAGCAAAGAAAAAAAAATACATGCTGTCAATTAAAATACCACCGATAGTTATTTTAAATTAATTTGAATGAAATAAAATTCGTAATATATAATAAAATCCTGAGAAAACAGAATCTAATTGTACAAAATTGTAATCATAACATCTCTGTAAATGTAAATTGTAGTGCCTTTATTGTGTTATAACTGCTTCATTAATATAATGAACATAGCTATCCACAGCAGTTATTAGTACACTTGAACAATATTTTAATACATTGCCAATTTCTCTAAGAAGCCTGAGGTGTATTGTTCCCAATTACTTTAAATCTCTCAAAATGATTTATCTGTTGTTGCAACTAGGATTTCTATCTATTGTCTTAAAGTTTTACATTCTATGTTTTCATATTACTTACTTCCATTACATGAAATACAGCTTTGTGTATAGAAACTTAATAAAATGTAAAAAAAAAAAAAAAAAAGAAAAAATGTTAGAATTGCCTTCTTTGAGATAATCATTGCATTAGTGCGATTGAAATTGCATGGACATTAAACAATATGTAATAAAGATCTAAATACTGAATGTCCCAATCCATAACCATACTCTCATAAAGGAAGTGGAGGCATGTGAGTGTGAGTAGTGAAATGCCAAAGAGGAGAGTTTATGACAGTTCCATCACACATGACTAATCATGCAGAACAATGAGTATGGAGGCATGAAACAGGGGGTGGTGTAGTGTGTTTTGGCCTTGAAAATATAATATTGCTTAGGAAAGATGTTTTTCTTTTTGTAGAGCGCATCGCATATAGCATGCGCCTTTGGCCAGCTCTTAATTGTATTAGTCTCTAAGGATGGATCACTTGGCAAAGTGTGTTATTCATGCTTCTGTGAATTTCTGCCTCTTTCATTGTGCGTCCTTGAAGTACATAAAGCCACCTTATTTCCCCCCTTTGCCAAAGTTTATACATACTGCGTGTCTTGGCAGTGCGATTGATTACCAACACGACTCTTTGCTCCATCCTCAGATTTTTGAGATTGCCACTGAGCAGAAACAAATGTGATCTGGCTTTGAAATATTATGGTGTAATAGACTTTGGACACATTCAATTAGTTAAATCCAGTTTTTAGCTTCAAATGGGCAATGTTTGCTATTGTAAGATACATTTCCCAATTGAGATTCTAATGTGACATAACACACCATAGAAACCTATATATATTCCTAAAATAAGCTACACTGGTGGAATCAGTTACAGTCAATAATAGTGCAATTTTATGTCTAAATGAACAGTATGGTGAGGGGGGAAAAAAGGATATGCTTTTAAAGGACTGCTACACATGATGGCATTTGTATTCATCCAGTCTTTATTATAATAATTTGAAACTGTTTTCATGCAAACTAATTATTTGCATGCATCTGTCCAACCAAAACAAATGCAAGCATAGCTTTGTTTAATGCTGCTCGAACCGATCCAAACACAGCTTTAGTAAAAAAAAAGTAAGATTGGGCTTCTCAGTAACACACAGTCCAAATGGATGTAACCTGAAACAGATAATGAATACAAAGAAAATCCCCTGTGCCCATTGTGAAATATGAGAAGCATTAAGGCATATTGTAATGGGTCTTTCAATTTCAAATTACTAGACTCAAATCTGTTGAGCTTAATTAAAATCCCTGAAGTTTTTCATTATTCATCTTTTCTATTAGGAATAGTGATGCAGGATATTAACAATTTCAACCAATACAGATATCTGATAATTTTCTGCTTTTCATGAACAATCCCAATTCCGATACCAATAAGTTCATATTTAATCTAATCTTGGAATAATCAGGGGCTTGTGGAGGATAGAACTATGAAAAACAAATTATCTAGTAGCTCTGACCTATCTATAACAGAAAACAAGAAGTTTTGGCTCTTCAAATGTTTATTTTTTTTCGTGTCATCATAAAACACTGGTCTTTGGCTTTAATTAACAGCAGCAAAAGACAATCAAATAAAAACACAAAGAGTATCCCTCGAAAATTAATTATTGAACTTATCTATGGTTTAACTGCAGAGGTATTTGTGAAGTCCAGTATTTCCACTCTGCTTGGAAACCTCTGGATTCCAAGCAGAGTGTCCTAACACTAGGCCAACACTCCACTTTATCCTATTGTTTACTTGGATTGACAACAAATCAAAAGGATGCTGATCAATCAATGTCATATGTCAATGGAGTTAATATGAAACACCTTAAATACCCATAAACTGCTAAAATAAAAACCTTTTGGAACTTGTTAGTCTGGAAAGAAACTTTGTAAATGCATAACATACGATGACGTCCCTTATTTTCAGGAACAATCCATGTTTTGGACCACCTGTCCCCAGGTAAAGCTGATTTGGCCATTTTATGAAAGAGTGGGAAAATGTTGTGTATAGACTGTTATCAGGACTGGAAGAGGGTTTGAGCATGTTGCTCACAGAAACAGCTGTTACGGTTGCTGGTTGGGCTGCTGTTAATGTAAAGATGAGGAACAAAGCCCCCTACTTTTAAAACAGAAGAAGAAGTGGAAATTCTTTGTCACAACGGTTGCTTCTGATAGGGAGCTGCACTGTGCTATGGTGTGTTAAAGGATTCATTTGAATTGGATTGGGATGATACTTGTGATTAATGTTTGGTTTATCATGAAGAAGTGTGGTTTATGTAAAATGCCACATAATATCTCCTTTAATTGTGTTTAATGCAGAAACACTAATATTTGGGTTTTCTCATATCTAGCCTTCCAGCTTTGATTCCTCCAATAAGCAGATGAGCAATGTAACTCTTTTTTGACAGCTATCAAATTCTGGTTTAGTTAGCCAAGCTGACCAGACTGACCCGTCCATACACACAAAGCATCCAAGTTTCTACTGAGTGTAAAAGCTCTTCTCTTAACACTTCCCACACACCAGTCTCCGCAAAGGAGTAAAGGCTTTGGAGCCAATAAATAATTCACCATTTTATAACTCTAGGAGTTCCCCTCAGTCTAATTTAAAAGGAGGATGTCACAAGACCAGTTAGGTTGTCATTGAATATTTTATTTGCAAATGAAAGAGTAATAACTCAGAAGTCGTAAAAATATACATTTTTTACTTGTGATATTTACATGGATTGTTTTCATCAAACGAACAAAGCATAAAAAAAGTCCTTTATTGTTTTAGAAAACCAAAAAAAGACAATGCACATCAGAAAACAGATGAAAGTAAAGTAAACAGAAGTGTTTTACATTTCCCTTTATTCGAGCCATGCTGAGCCTTGTCTGCCCCTGAAACTGAGGAAACAGCCGACCACAAAGTACCGACACACTCCGGTGATGAGCACAGCACACAGAAAAGTGCAAAGTACATGAATAAACATTTAAAAAGATGACAAAAATAAAGCTTAGAAATGATTTTGTGTTGATATATTTACAATTTTAGATTTTTTTTTATTACTTTTGGTTGATTACAGTTATGTTACATCAAAGCAAAGCATTCCCATTCGTCTGCTCGATCTTCAATGACATGCAGGTACCTTTTGCCATTTCTCTTTAACCTCTTAACCTTCACTGAGTTTGGATGTAGCCTCATCTGTCTTCTGTCTCAAAAAGCAGTAATACATCACATTCTTACACTGACAGACAAGGCCAAACCACAAATTGCTCTGCTCGATAGCTTTAATCAGTAATAAAATGCAACTAACAAAACAGAAAACAATGTCGCTACATGAGATTCATTTTGCCACTAAAGGATTAACTATTTAACTGCACTGCTGATAAGAAGACAATGTGCAGTGCAGACAGGTAAAAGTAGATGTGGAGAGGACGCTGTGAGCTGTGTGGTGTGTTAAGACTTTGCCCTCCTGTGCTCACTGAACTCACAAGAGACTTAAAATTCATTTGTTGGAAAAAGAGTGAGTTTGTCATTCCACAGAGGGGGATGTAGCGCAAGGGCTCATAAACTGAGGAATCTGCCACCTGAGACTCGCTGATGCAGGAAAGCAAATCAAAAAATCTTGGAGGAATTTAAAGCTGGAAGACTTGCTTCCCATCCTCCACCACCTATTGCTACTTTCATCTGTGGAGGAGGGAATTTCAATGACAAGCGCCCACAGCCCTGACTCAGAACCAATCCTGTTATAACTCTCCTGTTTTCCCTGTACCACTCTTGTAAATTCTCAAGCAAAGGGGGAAAAAGAGAAAAAATCCTTCAACATATGCTGTCAAGATTTCTAAGATCCATAGCAGTCTCTGTTTTAGTGACTGCTAGAATGTTTGGGTGTTTTTTACTGTATCTTTTTTTGCACATGTCCTCTGAGTGATGCCATGTCCTTTTCCGTGCATTTAGTATCCCGGCTCCATCAGTCAGCCGTAATACCTCCAGACATTCGATCCATCAAATTGATTCCAAAGGAACAGAAATAACAGGGAATGCTTGTTTGAGCTTTTGTTTGTGCAAGATGGTGTCGGCTTTTGTCAGGTGGGCTTGCATGTGCACACAACTGCATTTTTCTACACATCTCACATATGATATGTGCACCTGTTGTCGTGTGCATATATATATACACATTGTAATTGTGTGTGTTCGGTGAGATGTCATCAAGACAACCCAGGGCGAAGAGCATTCTGCACAGAGATAGCAGGGGCGTACAAGCACCCTCCAGAGCTGATGAGAGTTATGAATTATGGACAGCCTTTGTCTCAGAATGCCACCCCCACAAGTAAAAACATGACTGCAGCCTGAGAAGCCAAGTTCAATAGGCATGAAAACTAAGCAAAAGCTAAAACATACCGTGCCCAGTCTGCAGTCATGTACATTTCGAAAGAGGTTGCCTTGGTTGACTGCGTCCTCCGCCCTCGGTGAACGGACAAGATCAGATCGTGTGGGTGTGGCCTAAGGGCAAATACTGAATTTACATGCATACACCCACGCATACATGTTCACACACATTTACAAGCATATTCCCAGACATGCTAATGCACACACTCACAAAAAACCCGCCTCTAATATGAACAAAGAATATCCTCCTTGCTTAGATACACACTCTTGCTAGGTTAGTAGCAAAACAAAAAAAACAAACAAAAAATAACGCCCACCTTTGTTCCCAATTACCCCTGTGGTTAAGTCATGTGTGAAATCCAATGTGTGAAATCAAACAACACATCCTTTCCTGGCAGATGTTGCAGATTTAGACCTGAAATATGACCAAATCTGTCCTAATGGTGCAGAGGCAAGGGTGATGGGAATTTTAAGTGCTGAAATAACACAATAGGACAGGGTGGCAAATAGAAATGTTTCTTCTGGTTTACAATGTATGGACGAAGTGCATCAAAAAGTTCAACATTTTAAAAGGCTCCAAATATTGACAAGAAAAAAGTATGATGACATCATCAGCAGAGGATCAAGACGATTTCTTCTGGTGAGGATGTCATAGGATGTCTCAAATGTTTTGAGAACTCTCACTTGCACCCATTTTTTGGATTAAACACCCTTCTGATTTTTTTTAACAAAAACCCTTTGTTCTATTTTCTTTTTGACTGAAAATGATGTAATGATAAAACACGTAGAGTATGTGTAGCTTTAGAGAGAAGACGACTCCTTCTGTGACCTAAACTACTTTTCTTTTTTCTTTTTCTTTCTCAAATCTTTATCTCAAGAAACGTTGAAAAATTTAACTTTCCTGTTTGAGGAAATCGTTTATATCTAGAGAAATGCTGACTAGAGCTTGCTTTATGTGCTTAAAAATAAAACTCAAACCAAACCTGTTACTGAAACATGTAAAAATGTAAAAAAAAAAAAACTTTAAGACCTTGCCACCATTATACTCTAATAAGTATTAGAGGGTTAGATGGTGTCCAAATGGAAAGTTTTTTAAAACATAAAAATGAGAAACATGTTCAAGTAATATTTAGCTAAGTGTAATGATAAAGAATTTGTCAAATAACCACAGTCTGCATTTCCTCACTAAAGTTACTGAGAACAAATGCACCAGGAATTGGATGTTTTAGTTTTGTTTTAAATCCACGTTTTAGCTGAGATTAACTCAATAAAAGATTTAACAGAATAGTCAACTTTTTTTCCAGAAACAAAATAAAAAATTCTGGAAACAGACCATGAAGGATCAGATTAGTTATGTTTTTCTACTACACATCCTGTAATATAAAAAAAATTGCCTCATATTAAGATGACTGCTGACATCATTGCCATTAGTGGCATCAGAAAAAAAAGACAGTTTGACTTCACCTTGGATTTCTCACTTAATAATTCGTTATAAAAAGAAAAGCATTTTTTTTTTTTTTTATTTACCCTCATTTTTTAAAACAAACTGACATCCTGTGTATATATTTATCTGTATGTACAATATAAAACAAGACAGCCTACACAATTTACAGTACATAGTCCTGTGGCATGCGATTTTTTTCTCACCGCTCACTCTACTTGGTGCTCCCTCTGCAGCATCTCTTACTGGGATGTTTTTTGTGATATCAAGTGTTTCTGCTGGTGACCCTCAAAGCTGCATGTGAACAGAGACTTAAACACTGTTATAATGAAGATAAGGGCCGAGGGAGGTGGGCAGAAAAAAAAAGAGAGAAGGATTGCAAAGGCACACTAGATAGGCTACTTGCCATTTTTTCAGCTACTTTAAGTCACTTTGTATCTGAGAGGATACAATAATTGGGTTGCTTGCAGACAACAAGCATTAACCAAGCAAGTGATTGGGCAAAGCATCAATCAAGTTCCACAGCGCATTTAAGGATCCAAGGAGAGTGTTGGATTTCTCAGGAATCACAATCCTTGGTCTCCTTCTTTAGACAAACTAAAGTCAAACTTAAGAGATGTGCCTTAGAATGATGCCGTACCCTGAAGGAGACTGAAATTAATGGACTCTACCATCTTTGTACATCACACATTCATTGCAACAGATTTTGGCTTCAGTTAAGAAATGTAACTGGTAAAAAAAAAAAAAAATGATGCCAATCATAAGCCATCTTGGGGCTTTTTTGGCAATTCTTAAAATTAATGATTTACACTTGGCTGTATGTGACAATTTGCAACCTGCTCAGGAGGAGGAGACAAAGAAAAACAGAGACAAAACAAAAAAAAAGATTCTAGCTGTTCTAATAGATGCTTACCTCTATATTAAAAGTATCGCTATAGGCCTTATAAATGCTACTAAATTACTTAGGAGAATATTTGGTAGCAATACATGTAGATGTGGGAGGAGCAATAACAAGTCCATTTTTTGACTTCACCATCAATGCTACATCCTGGTAGTTAACAGCCCCACCCATTGAAGCAGTTGAGGCGCTCATGAGTCAGCCGAGTCCTTCTGTGGTTTCTCATGGGTTCCTTTGTGAGAGCACAAAAGACCGAGCGCATTGAGGTGGATAATTCACACGCCGTGCACCGTGTCTGTCCACATGGATGGGCAAAATTGGCCAGGCCCATGGGGGAGGCAAAGCGGTTTGTGGTTTTAGAGGAAGTTGTTGGAAGCAGCCATACAGAGGCGTGGAGTGACATGAATCAGAGGATCACCGCTCCCTCCTAGTTTCCATCTTTAAAAAAGAAAAATCCCCAAAAATCCAGCTTCCCACACAGTCTCTCTTTTTCCCCCTAATTTCTGACCTACTTATATTCATCTTGTACAAGTGAGGGTGAATGTAAGTATGTTTTTAGTTTCCTTTTCTCACTCTGACTGCATGCCTTAGCCTTTGATTTGATAAATAAATAAAGCTCTTCTGGGGGGGCCTTCCACCTCAATGCACATGGTGCTTCTCTGTACCATCCAAAGCTAAAAGAAGAAACTCAGCAAAAAAGTTCAGCCATCAGCCATGTGATCATTTTGCATCTCAGGCTTCTGCTTTTTTTTGTTTTGTTTTTCTTATTTTTTTTATTCGATATGGGCAAGCATCTTTAATATTTCACCCTTTAAATTATGCATTCATTAAAACTTCTTTTGGAATTATAGTTTCAATTTTTTTTTTTTAAATTACATCCTTTAAACTAGTTGCATTTCACTTTGTTTATAGAAGAGTCTCAGTCTTTGGGAGGGGGGGTTATGAGGCTCTTGGGAGGGGCTGGAGTCTTACATGGCTACAGGAAAGGACGTGACTTTCAGTCCTACACAGTCTGAAAGGCCTTGGTCTGGGCTGGAACCATGAGGGTTGGGGGTGTGGGCCCAGACATGTTCCTGGAGTTGAATTTTGGAGTGATAGGGGGCTCAGGAGTTTTGGGGGGGACCACTGTGGTGTAGGCTGGAGGGGATTGGGGGAAACCTGGAGGTTGTCCATTTTCCTTGAGAGCTGACACGGCAGGTGGACGTGGGCGGTGGCCACGCTGGGTGCTGTTGTGCACCATTGATTGGGTGGAGGAGGCGCCAGAGCGTGAGCTGCCAGAGCGAGATGAGGATAGGGAGTTTGGCTTCACCAATTTGGCCTTGGGAGCCTCGGCATCTTCCCTGAGTATTGGGAAACACAACACATAACATTTATTTGATATAAAAGGCAGCTCTTGAAAAAGAAGACACAACACTATATCATACAGCACAACACTCCTGAATTACACTATTCCAAGGTCTAAGGCACTGGGGAACTATAGTTTACCAGGGTCTCATGTAATTCATGAGATACCCCCAATCCTCATAGTTTTCTGAAACACATTTGCATGGAATAATGAAATCTGCTAGAACTCCAGCTCCCCTGACTCAACTATTGAAAGAAAGAAAAACAATGTTCTTAAACAAACAATGAAATTTCCCCAAATAAATCCCGGTTTGCTTCAGTCTTATTAGGACAGAGTAAAAACCAGTGAGAAAGCTAAAAAAAGAGCCGTCAGTCAGGCTTTTTAAGATGGACCATCCATAACAACAGGCCTTGTTATTTTTCTGTACACTTTCCAAAAGAAATCTGTTATAAGAAAGGATATGGAAAGCACCAGAATTTTGTAAAAAAGCTGCTCCTCTAAATATAAAGTCAGAAAATGCCAGTGACCATGCAAAAGCTTTGCACATTTTAGGATATTACTGTATCATACATTAAGTGCATCCAGAACAATAATTAATAGCATCAAAATTAAATGGATAAGGTTCATGGCATTAAATGTTAAAAGTTAGCAATATTATGCATGGAGCTCAGTCTTTGGAAGTAAATAAGTTTTTTTCCGTTTGAAATAGGAAAAATATTGGAAAATGCAAGGTTGAGACTGCCACGTTGCAATAGGACTGAAAATTACTGCATTTAGACAACATATTTTGAAGCAAATGTTAACAAGAGCACAAGAACTACATAGGTGCCATTATGGAATAGTTACAATATGACAACCCCAACTAAAGATACATCAATAACTGATATGTATATAACTATTAACAGTAAATGTTTAGCAGAATTATTACATAATAAAAAAAGTAAAAAAAGATATAAGTTATCTAAGCGATCTAGTTTGTATAATTTAAAATATAACTGTTTGCAAAATAGTATAACATATGAACTATCACTGTACTGATTGAATAACATTAATTTCTTGTTTTGGCTTGCGTTTTATTTTTGTCAAAAATATAGAATATAATGTACAATATCTACATTTAGTCACAAATGAAAATTCAACAAGCTTTTTTTTTTGCCAATTTAATCTTTAAATTAGGACAATGTTAATAAGTGGATGTTAGCTGCTCAAACTCTACTGTCCATATGTCTGTCTATTTAGTCAGTTGCTTAACTGGTATAGTATTACATTAGTAAATGCTGGGCGGATGATTGCAAATCTTCTAAAAGAGACAAATTAGACTTTTTTATAATAGAGGTAAACATTTAAATGTATTTGCCTTAATTCAGCTGAGCATGCAGCAACATGTGGGAGAGGGGTATAATGGCATAATTAGCATTGTCTATAGCATTGCACTTAGCATTGTCTCTGGTGTCTTACTTTAAGGACTTAATACCACCGCTTTCCACCCTAATCCACAGTTAAAAAACTGTGTCCAAAATTTCATTAAACTGTGTTTCAAACTGCAAAATAGTGATAGTTGATGAGAAAATTACTGAACCTGATCTCATTTGGGGTCTCTTCTTCTTCATACTTCTTTTTTTCTTTCTTCCGGAAGACGAGCCAAACAATTAGTATGACAACAAGGACGCCGAAAGATAATCCCACCACGAATCCCGCTACCATCCCAACATCCCTCACATCTATAGAGGAAAAAAAGAAAAAGTGATGAGAAACAGATTGATTCAGTCTCTGGTAAAATAATATTTCATTTTCCCCATAGTTCTTGCATTTTTTAATAATAATCTTTCACACACAGTTCTAACAGAAAGATTCACTTCTTCACTCGCCTCTTTGACTCTATAATTAATTCAAGGACATTAATTTAACACCAAGGCCTGCAAAGAATTTCTGCTGAGCTGCTAGATCTGTCGCCCCCCCCACCCCCACACATGACCCTGTCAGGGGACTCTGAATGAATGCCTCATTTTGACAGTGAAACATGACATCTGAAGCAGAGAGGGTTACCAGTGGCCATCTCTTTAAGTTTACTGCATTTGAGAGGAGGGTGAAGGGGAGGAGAGGAAGGGTGGAGAATAAATGTATTTGTAGCTGCAGTTTAAAACAATAACCATCGATCAGTGTGGCAGTTTAGTGGAGGTGAAGACTGCGAGGTCAAGTTCCCCCCTACAACTCACGCATCGTGACCTCAATGGTGCAGTTTTCCTCTCCCACATCGTTGCTTGCCGTGCACCTGTAGACACCCGTGCTATCCATTGTGAGATTCCTCAGGGTGACGATCTCTGGGTTCTTCAGATCTGCCAAAAAAAACTTTATATTATCACTGATGAACAGGGAACTGAATCATAAATAACAAAAAGCAGCAGACAAGGATGGAACTATGGGAATATTTTCCAGTGGTGTTCCATTAAACTCAGGAAGACCTGAGGATAGAATCAGGAATTAGTTTGATAGGGAGACAGACTCATGGGATATTTACTCATCTCCACCACTAAAGACCATGTGTTATAAGCTTTAACTAGAGCAATAAATAATGACTGATATTGCTGTGTGTTACTGTACAATGAAAAGTAATTACACTGAACAGGTGGTGCTTGGCTGATGTCATTAACTAGAAGATTTTTGTCTGGACGTGTCACAAAACGAAAGATGGACAGACAGACAGACAGAAAGATGCAAATACATAGTATATCTAATTTCATAAGGTGCTTTTTTCCGGTTGGACTATATAAAAAATTACTGCAAAACCTTTCCTTGTATCGTATAGGATTTCTCTCCACCTCAGCCTCGCTCCCAGAAAATGCTCAGTCCGCTTTTATGCTCACAACTATGATTCACTTGACTTGGCTTGACGTTTCAAATTCATTAGATCTCACTTTCAGCACAAATCCTTGTAATAAAGCAAGTAATCCTAGCAGAATAAAAACAGAACTCACAATGTGGTTCTGTTTGATTCCCAGGAAAAAAAGAAATAGCACTCATATTTGTTTAGTTTTAGGCTTATTGCTAGTACGTAGGGAGAGAATCAGAGCAGCCTAAACATATTAACTGATTACAGTATCAGTGGATGAAACAGGGAAACCAAATCAATGTGTCCCCTTGAGCGAAATGTTGTAACTTTTAATTATTCTTGTGAGGCTGCTAAAGGATTTGCAGAGGGAGAGGGAGGTTTGCCCAGATTTATGTGCCCATGTTTACAGACGTATGAAAGTAAAGAGAAGAGAGGAGGAGTTCCAGTAGTGCATTCATCAGAACCTTCTGAGGTAGTAATGCAGCTTATGAAAAGAAAGAATTCAAAATATAAAATAAATTATTATAGCATTTTGTGCAAAGGAACCAGATGGTGAATCAGCACATCATATCACTCTAGTTTTATCCTTCTTTTTTGGCTCTAATTTTCTTACCTATCAGCGCCAGGTTTGGCAGCTTGCCCAGACTCTTCCCTTTGTCAAGAACTCGCTCCCACTTGTAGCTAATGGGTTCTGAACCATCGATGGATTTACAGCTCAGCTTGACATCCTTGCCCTCCATAAGTTCTCCATCCATCCGGCATGTTGGCTTGGAGGGTTTCTCTGTTAGAAAACAAAAGATGGGCCCCAGAAAAGACAATATTAATCAAAAATAGTTGATAAAGTTTTTTTTTAAGGCACGTAACTCTTATTAGAAAATTTAAAATTTTTTTCAAAAATGGTAAATTACAAGCTACCGGTTAGTTAATAAAAATGTTCACCAGAAAATTGATTTTTAGTGTACTTATTACAGCTATAATGCTGTTATAAGGATACTGGATGGCCAATTCCTATATACATCATTTGAATAGTATTCTGAATTCATATGGTTATGGCATTTTGCACAGCTAATGGCGTAAGACAGTGAAATTTAGCTAAAATTGAAGGTATTTAAACATTATCAGTCTGAATGGCCTTATAGGACTAGTCCAAGCCAATATCTTATTCATGCAGGTTTCTGTCCGAGATCTTAAAAATATAAGCATATAGCATCAGTACTTCCAGTTTTGTCAGTGTCAGGACGTGGCTAACTTGCTTTCATATACATGATCTTTTTTCACTAAATTAGAAATCCAGATTGCTTAAAAGTGCTTAGAGATAGACAAAAAAATCGAAATAGGCTACTACTTATTAGTTCTTTCAAAGTTTGAACATAAATGCTGCATGTTATTCGCTATATAGATACTTTGTGATCACAAGACCTGAAAAAATGCTAGGGAAATATCACTTAGAGGTTAAGTATTATGGCTCAGTCAGGTAGAAGCCGATTCACCAATCAGCTTCCACCTGAGTCTTGGAAGAGAGATGACTTTGAGGGGACTGTCATCCTGTCATCGTCCACATGGCATCAGATAGCTTTTATATGTGAACTATTAAACTATGCTAACCAATCAGAAGTTTCCAAGTAAAGTTAGATGCTAGAAATATGAAACAAGAACTGAATCAGACCCCAGAAAACAACATTTTTGGCTGCTTAGAGTTCATGACTTTCTCGATTCTTTTTGGACCGGTTTAAATGACAGTTTTTGAAAAAGCAATTTCTATGTTTAAAAGTATTGAATTTTTATAATTACTATGAAAATTTAATTTAATTTAATTTTTTGTCATCTCTGGGTTGGTGTGGCCTATTCAGTTTCACTTAATTGGCAATGTGTACAGCTGATAAATAATAACCCATTTAAATTATGCTGGAATCTGCAGTAATTATTTTTATGTTTTCTACTGACTCAAAATTAGATACAAAAAAATTCTGAAACTTGGGAGAAAGTCAAAAAATGTCCATGTTCTTTGCTTTAATGTAATTGAGACCACTTGGTGGAAAAGTAGCATTTATTGATGAGATTGATTTTTTTAATGGTTGTAGGTCTAATTAATTTACAAAACTTAATGTTATTAAATGTAGATCAGCTATGCTGCATGCATTAAACATAATGAGCTAAGACTGGGGGCTTGTTTTAATATAATGGGGGCAATTTAAAATAAAAAGGAAAGAAATAAAGTCTGAGAAAAAAAGTCTACATCCAACCAATGAGTGGTTTATAGTTGCAGTATTCCCTGTATGCAAACGACAGGATGAAATTTAGAAATAACAATTTAGAACTACATTCACAACTTCAAATTGTTTTTTTTTTACTATAAAGGCAATTAAAACTATTCTATAAAAAAAGAAGGGGACAACTAGAATTCACATATATCTGCCATTTCTCTACAAAAGGTATATGTTGCAACACATTCCTTTGTAAATGGACAACTTTAATAAATCAAGACTGCATCTAAGCTTGTCTATTACAGCAGGAAGTCCACATTGCTAAAAGAGGACCCTGTACACACCCCAGTTTCAAATAGAAGTCACCTGAAGGTACAAAATAATTAGACTGATAAAAGCAGTGGAAAGCCTGCAACACTCAGCACCCAAAAGCAGTGAATGACAGGTAGACAGGGCTCCACAAGCACTGGGGACATTTCTGGAGCCCACAGCTTTCTCACTGTGTTTTAGAGTTAAAATGGTGAGCACTGCCCCAACCCAGCTTGGTACTGGGAAGTTGCTAGAGTATATATATATAAAACTGCTCATCTTTATGTAGCAAACACCTTTCAAGGTGCAGGGTTGATGTCAGCCTGAACTAACTAACTCCATCCTTTGGAGTGTTCACCATTTAATTCCTGATTAGAAAATTGGTTAGGATTTTAAGCTAATGACAGGCAGGTGATTGGTCATGACTAATCAAGCTGATTCCGACTAACAACTTTCTTAAAGCATCTGTACGATAAGAGGCCCATTCCTCCATACATCAGAGTCAAAGAAAGGTAAAGTGAAGCAAATATGTGTTTTTCCACATGTAACCGAAAACTGATACAAGAAACCTTAAAACATTTTCAATATCTGCAGAAGTCACTATTAAGGCTGTTTATGAGCAGTGAGGTAAGAAAAGGTCAAATCAGGCTCTCGGGTTAACCACAAACACTCCTTTTATGTTTTTGTGCACAAACCAACAAGAGCACCAGTCATTGAGTAGATAACTGTATGAGAGTTTTTAAAGTAGATAGTTTAGAAAATTTTCCTTCTACCATAGACCCTAGTTAATTTACTCTATGCTTAAATTTGATTGTTTTGGTCGGCCATTTTGAACTTGACTGTAAACTAGTGACACGATAAAAAAGGGCTTTCCAGAGGGAATGGACAAATAGGGCCCCAGACCAGTCCATGAATGCGTGTAGTAACATTTTCTCCACAGGTCAATAGTTTTGGTCATAGTCTGCCACAGCTGGAGGCACAGAGCGGTGGAGCTACAGCCTGCTGAGATCCGTTCAGCTGCTCTGCTTAGATTCTTGCTGAGAGGCACTGCCTCGCTATAAAAAGAAAATGGAGCACAGTTGTCGCCCTCTCTAGTGACATATTTTTATATGATTGGCGGACTAAATTTATATAGCTGTTTTGTGTTTTTGTGCAACTGTCAAATTAGCCATGTAGAGCTGTGTGTGCTTCCTTTTTTAGCTGTTTGTGAGCAAAGTCGGAGAATAAGTAACTCTGACACGGTAACATATTCCGGAGTATGTCAGAAGCAGGATGTCATCGGCTGCCTCTCTCAGCAAGCAATATAATGAGAGCTGCTGATTGAGGTCCACTGAGCATCTGTCAGCTCTGTCATGGTGAGTAAGTTAAAACTGCTGCAGAAGTCCTTAAAAAAGTTTCCTAAACTTGCACCACCAATTCTTTTCCCTCCTAAAGCCCAAAATCTCCACAAGAAAATTCAAACACTCAGTCAAGCAAACAGTAAACACCTTGGCATGAGTGACCAAGCTTGCACATAATGCTATACGCATTGGCAAGCAAACAAATGCAACCACTCGCATTCACTGTCTCACATCAAGCCAGCCACAAGTTCAGCCGCCAAGTTATTATCTTAACGCGGGGGAGCGGGAGGAGAATCTCAAGACGTTCGTCTCTTCTCTGAAGCGAAAGTGTCATGGCAGAGCTGAAGGCAATTTGTAAAAATTGAGCCTCTAAGTCACCAGAATGTCTTTATGGAACTGAGAGGAGAGTGTGAGCAGAGGATTAACAGACTGCTCCATTAGAAAACCAATAACTGCTGGTTGAACTAATCTCCCGTGATGTTTTATTAAATCGCCTGCTTTTCTGACATTGAGAACAATCTTGTTCCTCCCACTGGACGTTATGTTAGGATCTTCTGGCAGAGCTTCTATTCTTCTTTTGCTACCTGTCCTTGAGCACAGTGGAGCTACAGCTGTGGTACAGAACTGATGAAACATGATTCTTTTCTATTTTAAAATGTAATTAAACTATGTTCATTAAATTGGGAAAAGCAAACCATCAGTACTGTAAAAGTTGCATTTGCCTGTCTGTTGTTTTATCCAGTTTTGCTTCAGATATGCTTTGGATAATCAATTCTAAATATTAGACAAAGTTGACCTGAAAAAATATTCCTTTTAAAAACAGAAAAAGTATCCTAATCCCATCAACAACTCATCAAGGAGTTCACAAATCCCCCCAAATCAAAAGGTCTGCTGAGTTAAAGTCAACGTCGATTGTTCAAAGTTCAACAAATGGAATGAATGGAAAAGTTTGAGACAAATAATAAAATAAAGTTTGTTCCTTTATCAGAAAATCCACCAGTTTCTTTTATTGAGGCAAGGAAAACTTTTTAATAATTGCGGAGCAGGGAAAAGCACATAAGCAAGTCTACTTCCGAATGATGAAAAAAAAAATATATACGGTAATACATTTTGAAATAATCTATTCAGACCATATTTTAATAAATATGAGAGGCTGTTATTTGACCTTGTATTAGAAAACATTTAAAAAATTTTAACAAAGAGAAGGTCAGAATTCCTTCACATCAAATCCCTCAAGTTATTGCAGCTTTTGCTGACAAAAGAATAAACAGTAATTGTATGTACAGGTTTATTAGCATTTAATGTAGCCACACATTTTTCCATAGATTTTCTTTTACTTTATAGAGAAAATTATGATTCAGAAATTGCATTCTTTCTTAATTGAATGTATTTTCTGATTAAAACTGTGTCAAAAGAAAATGCAGGAAATCTCTTAGGGGACTGAAACTTTTTTCAGAGTGCTGCATCATTTATCTAACAGGGGATGCTATGTACTTTTGAATTTACCAACATATCTGCTAGTTTGACCCTGAATTCATCCTTTGAAGCTTACTTCTATGTTTTTTTTCTGTCTCAGCTCATCAAGAAACCAATCCAAACGGACCCAAACAGAAGAGACAAAATCAAATCACAACGTCTGTATCAAATCGAATCATTAGATCAGTTAGCATGATGGAGGAAATGTGCCAGTCTAATGATCCTATGATTATGCCTACATGTGTATGTGTGTTATATTCTTTGTGTGTTTTCATTGTAAATGAGTTCTGTCACATCCTAATGGCATGTTTGTGAATCTGCATGTGCATTGTTTTGAATATTTCTGTTGAGTTCATCATTTTAGGATGAGAGTGTGTCTGCAAACACACCCAAAACAATAAGGTTGACCTGGCTCCAGTGGTATTTTCCCCCAGTCTTGACTTTACAGGAGTACTCCCCAGAGTCGGTCAGAACCAGGTCACTGATCAGCAGAGAGGCGTCACCGCCCAGGTACTCCCCGGCAAAGGACAGGCGGCTGGCCTCACTCCCAGTGGCCTCGTTGGTGTAGACCTGCCCTCCAAAGAAGGTAATGATCTGCATGTTAAAAAAAAAAGATGTAATTTAATACTGTAAAATCACTCTGTCTTCTCTGTCACGCAGAGACGCATCTAATATTTTATGAAAAGAGTCAAATCATATCTGCTCTCTCACTTCCTGACAAGTATTTTTCCTATTATGAGTAACAAAAACAAGAAAGCCCAAGTTCCCTCTTGAACCTTATATTTACATCGGAAATGTTAGTTATGTTATTACTGTAAACATTACTCCAATTCCTGTCACTTAGCCCATTTGCCTAACTAGATTTGTCTCATGAGGAACACCCTCAATCTAGTTAACTGGTAGGCAGCCAGGAACATTAAAAATTCCATAATTCCAAAGATGGTTCATGCACGACTGGTACATAAGCATAGCGCCGCCTCACTGTCTGCTCACAGTGTTGAAAAATTCAGATCCCCAGTAACAATGTTAACAATTACTTTATAATCAACCCTGGGACGGAATATTTTACACATGAATGCATCTGCTGAGATGCCGAGACTTTAGTTCTGCTGATTATTTGTGAGACCTACTATCTCCTTATGGTCTTTGCACAAGCAAAGCTGTCAAAGTAACCATACAAAAGGACAGAAAATGTATTCAGCTGCTGATAAAAGATTAAGGCACCCACTGTGGCATAGATGAAATGTTGAAGCAGAATAACAAGCCACAAAGAAGCATAGCAAAGTGCATAATGTAACACACTTATTTTTCAGACAGCACATTTCACATTGCCTTGCGTGGCCATTAGTTTTTTTTTGTCACTCTTTATTATTCATCTGTAAAAAAACATTAAAAAAAACAAATGAAAAAAAAATCAGTTTCTCTGCTGTGTTACCTAACGCAATAAACTTGATAATGTAGAGCAGTGTTTTGTGATAGCATAAGCAGTTAAGTGTCACAATTCATTTAAGGCTGCCAGTTTAGAGACTTGCATTCTTTGTTTTACTGTAATGATGCAATGCTATGAAGTAGAGTAATTAATGATTAAAGTAGAAAAAATGTCAGTAAAAGGCTAAAAATAGTACTAAACCACTGATTAGCAATGTAAGCATAAATCTTACAACAAACGCATTATAAAATCTCTAAATCATATAAATAATGTAGAAGGAGGGGGATGTGAATTTCAACTCTGGTACAGATTTTGTCTGTTGGGGAAGCTTATATTAGATAATTGTAAAAAAAAAAAAATAAATAAAAATCATGCCTTGCTATTTGTGTATGCATGTGGTTTGGAAATCTGCTTAGTACAACTCAGGCTAAAAGTTGAGGGTATCTATAATGGCAGTTTTTATGTTTCTTTGCTTCAAATTGAGAAAATTAGGTAATTGTTTAAACCTCTTATATAGTTTCAACAAAGAAACATTTGAGCTTTTAAACTTTATTTCATTCTGAGTAGACTGTAAACCCTTCCTGTACCAAATATGCTCATTTATATCAAATATATACAATAATGTTTAGATGCAACACTGAAAAATATTTTGAAGGTGGGTAATTAAAGCACATTGAGATTGGTTAAAGTTGTTAACAGCAGATCAAAGCTTCACATATTCTGGCACTTAAATTTCACTGGATCATCACTTAACTTCAGAATTTTTGTGATCAAACAAACCAATTTAACACCCATCTTTAGGTTACAGTAGGCAAAAAAATCAGTGAATTGTACTGCTTCAACTGTATCAAGAGGAAATAACAGATGAGTAATGTGACTGTAGGCATGTTCATTTTCAACTCTTTAAACGTTTCTTCTCGGCTCCGTGTTCCTCTCCTTTTTCTCTGCTGCTCTATCCGCATGCACAAACACAAACAAACACTGCTGTCACAGTGGCCTATTACTCAGGGCAAGTGAGAGCCTGCAGATGGGGCCTGCTAAATGCTGGTGCCAGAGTACATCAGCGCCGAAGAAATGGGGGCACCTGCTGGGACCACAGGTGACCACTGGCCACTTACACATGCATATACCTAGCTCCTCACACACACTAATATCTAAGGGCACTCTCCATAAATGTAAACAGTCATACATTGTGGTGGAAAACATAAACAAACGTGGCACTATCATAAAATATTTTAAAGATATTTGCCTATGGGCCTTCCTTTGATGCTTTTATGAACTGTGGACATGTATTACTCATACATATGTGAGCACAGACTGCTCCATATGACTATGTGTATCTAGGCCGCCGGTTATGTCTGGGTGTAGACTGCAAACACTCTTATGAGACTGAGATACCAAAATGCCCATGAGTGCCAGGAATCAGGTTAAAAATAACGAAATGACCACAGGCTGTTGATATAATTTCTAATTAAAATGAGGTGGTTTGTTTATTCATCGTGAACTAAAATACTTGATGAGATATTTCCCCCCCGCCCCGATGCATTCTTCAGGTTTAATTAAAGAAATGTGAAATAAACAAATGTCGTGCATCCATGCATTAATCTTGTATTGCCAATTAGGCCTCCAAAAGAATGTTAATGAGATTATATAAGGATCATTTTTCTTTTTCTGTAAAATATTTTTTTTTTATTATTTATAGTGGTGTTCCACTGTTTATATACGGCTAAGATTCAGAGTCGTTCTTTTAGTGAAGATCAGTGAAACCGGATGAGATCAAAGAGTACCCCCACCCCCCCAGTTCACATGAATATTTCAGTTAGTTTTAGCCTTAAAACACCTCAAAAAACTCAGGGGGGCTTCAAATCACTGTGTGTGTACTGAATGCTTTTTAAAACAAGAATAATTTAGACTATTTTTATAGTTCTGTTTAATTTGAACATAACTTGATGACAGCTCTATATTATATCAGTGTAACACACATATGTACTGAACTGGTGCTCATTGCTTCCTCAACTCTACAGCCGCTACCAAAGTAACCCAGATCTGTTATTCGAGCATGTTGGGTTTGTAATAAAATGGGATAGATAATATCCACTCAACCACTTCTTGTCAACTTTCAACTTCTAATATCCAGAGAAGTTAATATTCGTCTTGGTGGCTAAAGCTATTTGTAGCTTAGCTTTGAGAAGCTTTAGTTTTACATAGTTTTGATTCGCAACATCGCTTAATTATTGGTTTGTCATAGAATGCAGGAAAGGTAAAAACACCCTTTAAATAACTTATCAGTCTTATTCGCTTGGATTCACAGGGGTAATAGACTGTAACCATTAACCATGAAATTGCTCAAATGTTAAGAGGAAAATGTATTTGCCGGATGGAAACACTGCAATTACATCACAAAGATCAATTGATTTGCAACTGGACCTTACTGCCTTGTAAAAAGATAAAGATAAAGATAATTTGTTCCTTTTTTGACAGAGCCATCTATTTACTGTTACCTTTTTAATAAAGCTTATGAATAAGTGCTTTTATGCTCTTTTTGTAAGTTTGCTTTTGTCTCCTCGAACCACAGGTTGGTCTTCGTTTAAAGCTCCTCACACTGTGCCTGTTTCTGCTGGAGGTTTCTTCCTGTTAAAAGGAAGTTTTTCCTCTCCACAGTTGCTGCATGCTTGGTGTGAGGAATTGCTATAGAGTCAAAAATAAAATGCAAGCAAATATTGTAACAAGCCCATCCAGGAGGAGTGAATCCTGATAAAATCAGCTTAGTTTCCTTCAATAGAAAAACTTAAACTAATGTGACTGCATAGCCAGATTAAATCTTTTTTGAAAAGTGCCTTACGATAACATTTGTTTTAAATTGGTGCTTTACGAATAAACTGAATAGATGTGAAATTATATGAATTTTGCAGAAACTTGTGTCTCAACCTCTAATGTCCAGACTCATTAACATAAATGGTAAAGCTAAATATTAAAGAGTAACCCCATTTACAAATACTGCCTCTAAGTAGAAAAGAGTGACTCATTCATCAAGCTGTAGGCTTGGTCTCATAATCAAATTTTTGAATGTTTGATTTTAATTAATGGTGCCTTCAGTACCATCATCCCTTTAAATATTCATCACAATATGGTAGCTTTTTTCTGAGATCATTAAAAAGTAACACTTGTTTTATTCATGTCTTTTTATCGGAGCTCTTTTTCTTCTGCTCTATGTTCCACAGTTTATCCATTTTGACAGTTTTACATCTCAAAAAGATTCTGTCTCCATTTCTTTAGACATTAGTGAGAGTTATGCCATCTTAAATCTTCAGCATTATAAAAAACTAAACTAAAACATAAACCACATAAATGCCACAGAAATTATTATAAAAGACAACTGACATGTTTGGAAAAGCAAAATGAATATGAGATTTAAAATGTAAGCGGAAAACAGCAGAACCTTTTGAGTGAATCACAATCTAACAATTTAATGATCACAACCACTGTTAAGGAGTTTGATCATGAGAAAATCGCTTTCTGTGATGGAAAAATTTAATTTAATACTGAAGTAAATATATTTCATGTTTTAGAATTTTTTTATTAACCTTTTTTTTTTTTTTTTTTTAATCATTTTCACAATATTCTACAGTTTCCAGGAATTTCTAAAAATGTATACATGGAATATTTTCAACATTTCTCAGCTCCACGTTTCATGGAAAGATGGACTTTGTGCAGGGCTCTACTCATTTTTTTTTATTTCATAATATGTTGTTGAAAAATCTCCCAGTGGTGACTCCTATTGTTAAAGTAAAAAACTTTAGTGCCATAATAAACCATATTTCAGGTGTGTTTCAATCACTTTAGTTTCTATCTTTATAAACTTAATTCAAAGCTAAGTTTTTCTATACTGTCATAACTTTTATTGTGATATAAAATGATCAATGTACCTCCTGTGAATGAGATTTTTTTTTCTTTAAAGACTCTTTGATAAGGTTAGTAGTCTTTTGGTTGTCTATCATAGTTATTTTCTGCTTGCTGTTGGGGTGCTGAAAAACTGGAAGGTCTTTGCATGTAGGGAAATTTTTTAAAACCATAATTTCATAGCTTATTTTTGCCTCGTATCTTTTTGTATTAGTTGAATCAAAGCATTAAATCATAGTAAACTGTGGCTGAGAGGTGATTCCTATATTGTATCAATGTTAGCAGCTAATATCTCATCAATTTTTCAGATTACCAAAAGCTATAACATTGGATATACATTTTAAAGGCGACAAAGCAAATATGCAACAATAGAAGACATAAAAAAAGCAGTTCTGGAATAATAAAGACAATAAAATCTTGAGTCTTTTAACGATCAGTCCAAAGTAGCTGCTACATCTTTTAGTGAATTGTCTTTAACAAAATAACCTTTCAAATAACTTGTCCTGTTGCTTTATCACCACTAGTTTCCTTAACAATTTTAAGAACTCTACATAATTACAAACCTAAATCCAACAATAAGTGACATTTTACAGTTAATAAATGTTTTGAAAAATTATTATATATTATTATTAATAATGTTTATATATTTGGTAGTTCTAGCTTCTATGCAAAAACAAAAAGGCCAACTTCCAGACCATTAAAAGAATTGCAGCCGTGTTTTTTGGCAACTAGTCCATAATCAATATATAGCTGAGGGGTTTTTAAGACAATGGAAAGAAACTAGATGAAAAGAAAGGAAGAAGTTAAAAATAATCAAAATCCTTGGGTAAGGAGCAAGCAATGACTATTCCCAACAGCAATTCATCTTGTTATGGTAAAAGAAAACTATTTCCAACAATAAAATAAGATGAGTTAATTCACAGAGAGTAACAAATCTTACCACTTTCTGCTTTGAGTTAGGTTTCTGCAGCAGCCACTCGATGTCAAGAGAGCCAGAAGATTGGAATTGGTGGTGGCATGGTAAGGTGGCATTGTCCCCAACAACCTTCTTCATCTCTGTCTGGGCCCCCACTGACAGCAGGCTGAACAGAACTGAGAAAGGAGAGAGGAAGAGATGCAAAAGATAGCGGTGAGATGTCAGGTCAGAACAGTTACCTAACTCTTGAATGAGAGTGGCAGGTTATTTAGGTAGCAAGTAAATAATAGAGATAGAAAACTGCATTGGAAGATGCTAACAAGAACTCTACAATCAGCTAAAAAGGATAATGGCAACCAATCAATATATCATATATGTCTTTACAAAGGACAATAAAGAAAGAAAAGGTTTTCCAAGGAGATTGATATCAGCATAAGTGGTCAAACAGACGTACAGTATGAGTATGACAGCAAGAGGAAGATCTCAGCATTAGCTGACGTTTTGGTCTTGCGTACTGCCATCACACATGCACTTTCCTATTAGCAAATAATACCAGTTGTAAGATTTTGTGAGATTCAATCAGACTTCTGCACACAGCTTCAGTGAACTTTACAAACACAACAAATGCCTAAAGCTTCCACAGTATTTAAAGTTGAAGCCTCTGTTGCATTAAAGAAAGAATGTATTGATTCAAAGTGCGTGTATGCACATGAGAGTAACTTCAGGCACTGGCCAGATTGGCAGGACTTGTGGGAGAGCACAGAGGCTAATTTATTGGAGGATACTGGACCGCCCCGTAGGCTTCAGTAGAATTAAATAAAGGCGTCACTATGGTTAGCTGGAAGCTGAAATTATAGATTGTGTGCGTGTGTTACTGGTAGATACCCTGGGTCCGAAATTGGTGACTCATTTCTGAGGCATTAAAGTTCCTCCAACTGGTACAATAGAGCACACAATGCTGCAGAGCTCAGCTAATCTTACACAACAAAATGTCTATTTTTGGCTACATGACATTACATGGAATGGCCTATTTTTTAGTTAAATACCAAGTGAAGCAACAGCTTAGAAAGCTCCTTAAATAAGATGCATTAAATGCCCCATTCTTATAAGTTTAAATGGAGCAAAAATGCCAACAAGATATAAAAGATAAGCATCTATCATGTCATTCACATCATGTATTTTTTAGAGGTCTACATCTGCTCTGTGACTCATCCTGGACATACTGACAGTGAAAATGCCTTTGTATGCAGCAGACATAATCATGGGCTGTCAAATGTTCCTCAGAAGGCCAGCCCTCACTGGGCCGCTGTCCACTTGTTTACTGGTCCAACCTCTCAGGAGCCAACACCCTGCCCCATAAGTGATCTCTGGGCCAATGAAAATGTCAGTACTGCACTCTGAAAGCAGTCAGTGTTCATGAAGGAAAAGAGCAGCTTTAAGAAATCCTCTTCCTTCTGCAGTCTGCGCAGATGGCATCAACATTGACTAAAGTTTTGTTTAAAGTTAGTTATGAGTTATCCATATGAAACCAAAGTTTGACATGTCTCTTTGATAGGGATAAAGCAAAAGTTTTGCACTGTGGATAGACCGTTACGCTGCCATTTTGTTTTTACTTGACCGGCCCTAGACAATAGCTGGCCAGTCATAAACCCAAAAACCTGATCTTTTTTTGATCATCTCACAAAAACAGAACTAGGATGCCTTAATACAACAACTCTCTTCAGTGCGTGCTGATGTTGGTAGTAAGTGAAAAAATCTAAATTCCTTAAAAAACCCAAATTTTTGTATCAATAAAGCATGTAAATGTTAAATGAATGGAAATGCCAAGCTGTAAAAACCTACTGTATGAAGAAAAATCTTTTTTCTGCTTAAGCATGTGTGTTGTATGTTCATGATCCAACAACGACTAGTACAGACCCCTGTTACAGTAATGTCACAATAATGTATTAATTGCTTGTGTATGTTAACTGGTGAAGAGGAGAATTTACCAGGAGATGACCTCAGTCAAAATCAAAGAGGCTGAATATAAAAAATAAATTAAAAAAATAACATTTAATATTGAACTGATTAAGCTTTCAGCCTCTTTTTCTTATTGTGGCTTTTTAGATTTTAAGAAAAAAATGACAACCTTTTGAAAATCTACCAAGTTAAGGTAAATCTCTTGTAAATTATCTTGTAGGTTCACAGTAAATAATGCTAACCGGTCTATAACATATTATCATTGAATAGTTTGCAAACTAGTTTGCAAGCTGAACAGAAACATTGTACAGTTTGTCTTAAAGTGCCTCACAAGCGAAGGTGTTAAATCTAGAAGAATTCTTCTATCTATTTTGCAACACAAAACTTCCACAATAAATTACAATCTTTTATTTTCCTTTGGTACACTTGTTCTCATCAGTTTACACAAATAAAAGAAAAGACGGGGCCAACCCCTCATCGAGGAACTCCTAAGCCATGAAGGTATTCCTTTTTATGACTTATTAATGCCACATTTGCAGGGTCATTCATCTTGTAGGCTCCCCACCGATATTGGTTTGGAAGAGAGGGCTTTTCAGTGCGTAGAACTCTTGGGAGTGAGAATACCCAGACATGTGTGTGAGCGCAGCTGGTTGAACCTAATGGTGCGAGTTAATGTTTGGTGGTGGCAGGGGGATCTGCTGGGAAACCTGTACCCACAGTCTCCCTGCAGCTCTTTAAGCAAGCCTCTGTAATCAGTGCCCCTGCACTAATTAGCAGCCCAGGGCTTTACCCACTGCAGAGTGGGTGGTCTCAGCTTACCTTATTTCTCATGTTCTGCTGCCTAAGCTTTTGATTATGTTTGTAAACTGTTTATATGACTGAGGATATTAGCAATTTTCATCCAGAATTATTTAACTTTTCAGAAACTTACAGTAAATGTACAGTACAGGTGCATAATGACTGCCCAAACTATCGTAGGGTTTAGAGCAGTGATTCCCAACAATGCAAAGCACTCACGGACCCAACAGTGGTCCGTGAGTGCGTTGCAAGGGGTATATGAACATATTTTATTTATCAGGTAATAAAATAGTCTGATTTGGTCTTCTTTGTGAGGACCCAACTAAAAAAAGTATGTTTTTTCTCATATGTCTGAGTTCACCTTCAGCTTTGACACAATTAAAACCAAGCAGAGGAACAGACTGGATTTAGAAAACATCCTGGTATCAGCTGTTTTCCCACATCTGAGCTCATCAAAGCAGCTCAGGTGTGAGGTGTGAGTGTTCAAAACAAAGTAAAACAAACGGAGTCAGCCTGACTATTATTTTTGTTCAAGATTTTGTCCCTAATTTCTCAAGATTATATCTGATTATAGGGGAGTTACTCAGAGAAGCTCCAGTTTTATAAAGGCAGATTTATAGTATGATTTTATTTTGTAGGCCTATTTATTTTCATTCTTAACTAGCTTCCAGGCAACATATTTATGTCGTTTTTTTATTTGAGTTTGAATGAATAAAATTCCAAAGAATTAAATTCTGAAGTTAATAAGATTGAATAAAAAACTTTTTATTTTAAAATTAGCTATTGTAATTTCAAATTTTGGGCAGTCATCAATACTTTTGACTGAGGGGGGGTATTCATGCTAAAACAAAATGCCCAAAGCGGTACACAAGTCCAAAAAGTTTGGGAAACACTGGTTTAGAGTACCATACATACATGGTTTACACACAAAGGCCTGCTATGCTAGTATTGAAAATAATATGTAGAGGTTATGTTTTTTTTTTCCCCCTACACAGGAACCATTTATGGTCATTTAAAAGGGCTTATGCAAAAGGGAGAGCCTAACATGGCAACTCTCCAAAAACAGGTTACCTTGATGGAAGTTTTTAGATTGTATTTGAATTGGCCCCTTTCTCAATTAACACAGCTGGGCTATCTGGACTGTGAGACCTCACCGTATGAGTAAACAACAGTGTACCCAACTAAACTCATCACTGTGGAACACTTTGCACTCATGTCATGAACATTTCTGTATTGCTTCATGACCTTGGCTTTCAATTTGCTGCAAAGTCACTGAGAGACAATAAAAAACTGGAAACATTTTAGCATCAGCTTGGAAAATATTCCTTGTCACAGTTGCGTGTATGCATTCATGCATTTTTATGAGATTCCACACGGACTTGAGAGAGGCCATCAAAATGAATGTGGCCATCTTGAAGGGGAGATAAATGTGGAGAGGCCTTGCGATAGGGTATTGGTGCCACATCCTAACCCAAATCCTATATCCCACTTTCTCTCCCATTGTGTCTTCTTTATTCCCTGCTTTTGGATAAGCTTTTTGCTTTGTGGAAAGTTTCAATCTCTGCACTCTGAAAGAAAGAAAAGCAGCATATCACAATTAACAAAAGTGGGAGCTAACATCAGAGGTTTTAGAAAGAGAGAGGGTGTGAGGGAGAAAGATAGACACATTTGACAAAGCAGGAGAGAGAGTGAGAAGCTTGGGTGAAATATGGAGGAACCAATTTCTATGAAAGGGCCCTAGGGGGAGTTGTGCTCCAGTAAATCCGCCTTACAGAACCCTGCAATCTCATTATAGTGTAGCCAGTGAGACGGACAGACAGACAAACAAGACAGGCCTGGATCTTTCACAGTGCCCCAAAGTCAAGCCCCATATCCCCCCAGTCAGCACATCGGCCTGGCTGGGGCCTTTGCCATGTCCAAAGCTTTATGACCTCTAGTACTCAAACACAACAGCTCAAAAAGGGAAAATGAAAGGACAGAGAAAAATGGGCTGAGGGAGGGGAGGGAGGAATGGTGCATTGCCTTATTTTGAGCTCTAACACCAGGCTAAGTCACTGGTGTGGAGGAAGGATTATAGCATCACAAAGGTGGTTTTAGATACAGTAAACCTAAAGCACAAAGATAAATATAGGTTGGAGGTACCCTAGATCACAATTTTCTCTTTGTGAGAGTATCTCTCTGTGCACCAAATTACCATGCAAAGCATACCTGTTCCTATATTTGACACATGAATTATGGGAAAACATTCTCTGTTGAAAAGACAAATCAACAACTGCCCAGCTACAGCTCAGACAGAAGTAACTTTATGGAACAATAAACTGGTTCCTTGGCAATAAAACCAATACTAGTTTCAAACAAACACACCCTACTGATGTTTGAGTGACACCTGGAGTCTCATTGGAACGGGCAAAACAATTACTGCCAATATGTGCCAGAACAGCTCATCTTCTGTAATTACTAAGCTTCTCTGGGAATGGATCCTAATACAAAGAAGCAAGGGGACAGGTGGCAGTTTGAGTTTGATGCATGCAACTAGAAAAAAATTCACATAGCAAATGCATATACAAGCTATCCGTTCTAACTGCTGACAAAAAGCAGGAATTTTTTTAGCTGACTTGGGGACATGCTGAGAGGAGCATAGGCCATGGGGCTGCAGCGATAACTCAGAGCTCAGCATGTTGTTTTGCAGCCTTTGTTTCACTTTATCTACTGTGAGACCAAGACTGTCTGTTCAACTATACAACCTACACTTTATGATTACATTGAAAGTCCCAGATTTAGACATAGGTTAAGCTTATTCCTCTTTTGAAGGAGACACAAAAACACATTGATCTTAGCTGGGCAGATGCTGGAGAAAAATTAATCAACCGACATTGCATACTTTCATGTTCAGAGAAAGCTTCTTTACAGTCATTAAACAATTTCTTAGGCACTACCACTTAAAATTCTACTGTAGAGCATTAAAATGCATGCTCACTTCAATCTGTTTTAGTTTCAAGGTTTAACTCATGAATTCATTACCTTTATGAAATGTAAAATTCTTCTTTTTCTAATTCTGAATCAGTCTTAGATAGAATACAAACCTGTGTTCCTCTTGACTTCGCAACCAGCAACCACTATATGCTGACATGGTGCTTTTGTTAATAAACCTGTATAGTTAATCAAGAATGATCTGAATAACACTTTTTGTAATCTGTCTGTCTATCTAAAGGGATTTTTCCCTCTCCATTGTCACTACAAGCATACTTAGTGTGAAGGATTGCCTTCGAGTTGATGAGTCGATGCCATGACCTGGTTTTATTTAGATAGAAAACTTTGAATTAATTCGACTGTATGATCGGGTGACT
Source organism: Cyprinodon variegatus (assembly GCF_000732505.1). Lineage (NCBI taxonomy): Eukaryota > Metazoa > Chordata > Actinopteri > Cyprinodontiformes > Cyprinodontidae > Cyprinodon > Cyprinodon variegatus. Next base: position 52,053 of record NW_015151728.1, read on the forward strand.
GTAAAGTGAGTTGAGATGACATGTGTTGTGAATTGTCGCTATATAAACAAAACTATATTGAACTGATAAAAAGATATGAATCCACAGGAGATATCCTTGGAAATGAAGATGGAAAAAACAAAGCAAGTATCAGCTTTAAAATTAATCTTCTTACCTGAAAGGGGGGCAAATGAAAAAAAAAGATAAGGACTGATGGGAATACAAAAAACCCCCAAGAAAACGGAATACCACGGACCTCTGAATAATGTAAGCCCCTGTGGTAAATGTTCACCTTGTGCTGCCTTTATTGCCTTCATTAGCTTCCCTTTCATGGCCTTGTCACTATTGTCATGTTGAGCAATAGCGATATCGTCCTGCTCACACATTCCCAAAATAGATCCAAAATTAGTTTTATAAAAGCCACTTTTAATTCCCCCAAAGTGTTCCGTACTTTCCTGTGCAAAACAAGGATACAGGGACGATGAGAGAGAGAAAAAAAAAGCTAATTACACCGTCGCCCAGGGGAGTGAAAACGCAATGAAACCTGCTTACATGGCTATACACATCTTATCAATGTGGCATCACCCACACTCATGGGTGTAGCTGTCCAAGATACTCTGGCTGCTCCATAAATCTTCCCGTTTTAACCTGAAACTGTTCAGGGAACTCAAGCATCTCATCAGGAACAACACTTTTTAGTCAAAAAGTACAAATACACAATATGTTCACCACCCTGCATGGTTGATACAAAATATATGCTTCCTTTTACCCTGTTTATGTAGGTTTGCATTGGTAAAAACCTAAGCTGTTGCTTAAACACATGGAAAAGTTTATAGTATACCCCACCTGTTAGAAAACCACAATTCATCGCTTTTTACAATTATGCTTTTAATAGGATTCAGAATTTAAATACAGCAATACAACCCAAACACTTCAGCTGGTTATTAAAGGTGAAGCCACCTACAAGCCTACATGTGCTAAAGAAAAAAAATTTCCTCCCTTTAATGTTTTTCAAGTGGACAAAAAGTCCAAATGTCAAGTGGTCTGCTTTGTACCAGATAATACGCCTCAGTTAAATGGGGCTTGGACAGTGACCTCTCCATGAAACAACAAATCGTCCCAACATCTGGCAAAGCCTAAATAAACCAGCATGTATGAAGAGTGCGTTTGTTCTGCATGAACGTCCCTGTATCTATGAGACAGGCAACAAAGGAGACAGGCAGTTACCATCTTTATGAAACTTATTATCAAGGTGACTAAAGGTGTGTGTGTGCATGCAAGGGTGTGAATGTGTATGTAATGTGTTTGTAAAGGGCAAATTTACCCTGCAGCACATGCACACAGCCTTGACTAAACCTGCTGTTTCCTACTGAGAACATGTATTAAACCAGGACAGGAGAGGATGTCCTTTCACATATGAAAAATATAAAAAGAAAAGTCATTCTGAATAAAACACTTTTGTCATGCTGCTGCTGAGGTTTTTGCTGAAATCCATTTTTGTCGGCGTGCAGATCTAAAGCTGAGGAGAATAACAATTGCATTGTTTCAAAGCAAGCAAATATTGGTTATCAAAAGAAAACAACTCCAAATCCAATTTGGGAGATTGTATTTGCTTGGCCAGAATCTCATTTGGCCCAAAAAATGAAAGTATCTCCTGCAAAATTTTGATTATTTCTTCAGGATATATACAATTTTACTTCCAAGTTTGAGCTGAACTCTTCGTAGCTGTAACAAAAAACTGCAACATTGTTTTTGTATCTTAAAAATGCATTTGTATTTTGCCCTCCATAGCTAAAGATAAAAAAAAAACATTCACCTAAATCAAAACTGGCTTTCAAATAGTATCTGCATTACTGTGTAATGACTAAATAACACCACCTTTGAAAGGAACAGTTTTAAAATATTTTGGTGCAACGGACCATCAGGAAAAATTCCCCATATTAAGAACCGACCTTTCAGACACTTAGATGGGTATGGCTTATTGCAGTCTAACAAAAGAAACCAAATGTCCCCCATTCCAAATGGGTGGACCCCTTGGTCTGTTCCAATTTGCATGTTTTCAAAACAAGCCTTTATTGGGCTACTGTGTAAAACCTCGAACTTAACGCTATTCCTGACATTTTGAATTGAAAAAGCTTCTTGAATGGGAAGAGAAATGTCTTC
>NW_015151728.1:55082-112511 GCF_000732505.1 Cyprinodon variegatus
GTAATTTCCCTCTGGGATTATTAAAGTATGTCTGATTCTGAGGTGTCTAGTTGTAAACATACTTTTGAGGGTTTTATTTTCTTTTAGAAAGTAGAGTAATCAATATACTTCAAACAGTAAATCAGTCTCAATAAATAGGCTTGGCAGAACATTGTTTTTTGCTTTGTGACCCTGCATACCTGACAGATGGCGCAATGTGAAACAAGATGAGCCACATTCATTAAAAAGCACTGCAGAATGCAGGTTTGCCTGCTGCTGTTTGAGTTAAATCTTTCCAGTTGGGCATTGGTACTGGTGTATATCAAACCAGCTAAGCACCGTTGGGGTTTGGACAGATGGGCTGGCTATGATAAAACCAGGCATAAAGCCTACACTGCATATAATAAATGTATAACCTCTCCCTTCTACAACCTCAGGTAAATGTGAGCATCCTTTCCTGTTCAAAGAATGGTCCTTGATTTTGCCCAGTTATTTAAGTGGTCTAATCTCAATTTGTGGCTGGCGAGCACGTGAATGAACTCCTATCATATTGTTGGAGCGCCTAGACATGGGCACTGACATCAGCGGATCAATACTTAATAAGCTTTTGTGCTACCAAGTCCATTTTGCTGCAATATGCAATTTTTATGTCCATTAGGTTGAAAATAGAGCTGACTAGGTGTACGGGCACAGGAGGTGGAATGCATCGTGGTCATCCTGATGATGGATGCTTCAAAATGGTGTGAAACCGTTAGAAACTTAAAATACTATCAACCTTTTGCACCATAAAGCCCTGCACCCTCGGCTTTTATTAAACACAACTCAATATCCCCGTGGAGTTTCAAGCACGCTTTAACAACTTGTGGGAAGACAATAAACGCTACAGTGGGCTTCATGGTTAAGTATGAAGACACGTGGAAAAACAAGGGGAACGGCAAGAAAAAAGCCTAGAGCTAGAACTATATTTGGAGCCACATTAAAGTTGAGCTTCAGAGGCAGTGGGAGACAGTTCCAGTCTGGACATGTAAGCATTTCATTTTGTGAGCTCACATAGTCAGGCATGTGTGCAGATTCTACGCACTTTCCTTCCCTTCCTCCTCTGCATTCTTCCCTCTCTGCAGAAACAGATTTACTTCCAATATTTAGGTCACTGCGATTATTTGTCAATGTCTAATGTCCGGGTTCACCTGGGGTTTGATGTTAAGGCCTCTATCTGTGGTGACTTTAATTTACTCCTCAGGATCCAAGAAAGAATAGAAGCTGAATGCAACAGAGCAGCTCCCATGTTGTACATTTCATTGGCTAATTGAAAACAGACAGACTCTGACTCCGTGTCTCCATCCGCCCAGCCGTCGTACTCTACGTCACTGGTATATTAGTCCTGCTGTCAGTCCTATGGTATGCATCTGACCACATCCTTTTACTTGATCAGTTAGGTGGACAATAATAAAGCACAGAATGCCTCACGTGACATCTTCTCTCTATCAAATGCTGCAGCTCCAAATTGCAAAAAGGTATCAAAACCATTCACAGATCTTGATAACAAAGCACACACCAATGACCATCTCTGCATAGATGAGCCACATGTCATGTTTGGTTTAGTATATGTCAGCTTTGAGGGGTAGATTTTTTAGAGTAGCTGACAAAGTAAAATGTGCAGTATGCCTAATGGCTGCGGAGGTCGGAGTAGGCTGCAAGATTTAAAAAAAGGCCTCATTTAGGTTCATTTAGGGGAGTTAATAGACCAAGCTACCATCTGTCCTTATGATTAGCTAAGCCAATTCATGCAAGGCACAAAGCTTTGTTTTTTTTTCTTGCCTCAAAAAAGAAAAATACAAGCCATGTGCAACACAGCTGCAGTGTATTACTGTACAGTGTTTCATAGGGATTTATTTAATTTAGGAGAAACTAAAAATAAAGTCATGTATGTAAAGCTGGCTGACTTAAGAAAAAATGATATTAACTTTTTGAAGATCGACTATTTAAAAACCGATGGCGTTCACTTTTCAATTGTCTTATTTCAAGAGCAAGACTTTGAGTCCTGCCAAAGTATTAAGACCCCATGTAACTTTTCTCAGGTTGCTTGCCTTGGATGTAGAGATGAACATCAATGTTCAACTCCTAGATACTAACTTTATCGAGTCTTTAGGACATTCTAATAGATTAGTGGGATCAAATCTTAACAATTCTTGTTTGTTAAGGAACAATTAAGAACCATTCATACGGGCATATCCGTTCTTAAATGGTTTTTACGAGAAATTTAGGAGAAATTGTCGAACTCTGCATTTTTCCCCCTACTTCTAATTTTCTTTCGGGTGAGGACACATTTTTCAAATCATCCTGACTTGACGTAGGAATCCTGCTCACTCAGTCAGCTGTTATCCAAATCTAGTTTTTCATTAAATGACAACAATTTTTACTTAGAAGCAATTTTCAATTTTACTCTGCAATCAGTGACTACATTTTTATTCATTATTATGCATGTCTTTATCCAGAGGATAGTGGCCCGAAAAACCAGACGTCATTTCGATGTTGGCTTTTAGGCTAAATCTGGTCGGTCTGTTACAGTCTTGATTTAGTCCAGATATAGTTGTTGAAACCTGGGCTTGGTCAGTCACTTTAGTCCACTAATAGACATTAAAAACATGTTGCAAACCCAGTTTTCAACGTCTTTTCAATTATCTGAAAATTACAGCTTTTTCGACTTTCACTTATCAATCAAATGTTGACATCGCTTGGACATAAATCATGTGGTCTTATCAATGTTTTTTCGACTTTGCTGGGATGGTGGTTAAATTTGTTGTTATTTAGTCAAAAGAAATCAAGCTGTTGTTAAAATAAAGTCTCAAACAGAAAATGGATAGAAAGTTTCACAACGGTCCTCCAATGGTGAGAATTTTATTAATTCCACAACCATGGCAGCTTCTTGGGTTTGTTATATTACACTGAATGTGGAATGTTTGGGTCTGTCTGACTTTGTCAAATTGGTTGAATCTGATGGGCTGCGTTCATAAAAACTCACGGTTGGAGAAAAAGTAAGAAAAATTTACAACAAGAATACGGAAATGTTTTTGCTTGAGGCCCAATGTTCTTCTACATTGTAACTCTCTACTTCTCCAGTTTCCAAAAGATTTATTTTCTAATATTGTCATGTGTAGCTCTCTTGCAATTGGAAGGTTGTGTGTTGAATTGCAGCTTCCCTACCAGTGACATGTTGATGTGGCCCTGACAAGTGCACACCACCACCACTAGGTAAAAGGTTTGCCAAATCTCTTTAGTAGGGGTCTCCAAAACATCATGTCTGGGGGCCTTTTGTGGTCCCTGGACTGTTTCATGCCCCCCCTACCAACTGTAATTCAAGAATTTCCCTTGCCAGTACAAACTGATGCAGATGGAAACTATTTTATTCTTAACTGAGCTGAAATGATGAAAATTGACAACTCAAATCCGGTGCGAAATCCAAATCTTTTGACAATGAAAAACAGAAGTTAACTCAGCAATTATCTTTTAAATCCACGCTCTATTGAGCTCTATCAAAAAAAGTCATTTTTGCATCCACAGTTGCTATAAACCGTCAATCTTAGTTAATACAACAATAATTTTTTAAGAAAGTGATTAAAACATGTTTCTATTATCCTAGAGGCGACTTTTTTAATGTAAATGAATTTGAAAGCTAAAAAAAAAGCTTTTCCTCCTGTTTTAATAATTTACATTTTCCTTTCTTTAAATACATATGTGTGTATTTCTATTTTCAGCTGTGTGAATGTGTCTCTAGTACTAATATGCAACTTTTTACTTTATCCATCTGGTGAGTTACTAGTTTATGAAGGCTTTGTTTATACCTTAATGTTCTCTAACAAATCTTTCAGGACTTCAGAGCAACTGTGTTTATATTATTTCTGTAGTCAAGGCAAACTACTCCAAGATCCGGTCAAGACCAGGCATTTGTTAAGACAGAGTCCAACACAAATAAGTGCGTTTTTTCAAAAATCCTGGAATCATAACACCAAACAGATCCAAATGTTTAAAGAAAGTTAAAGGCTTTAAAATTAATCACATGTTTGTGTTTAAGTAGGTTTAAAATCATTTTAATATACAAGGATATCACAGCTGGGGTCTTTATTGATGCTGAGAAAGTAAGTCCTGAGACAAGGATCTTTTTCCTTTTCATTTTCCCTGCATCCATGCTTAGTGTGAGGGTTTGCTTGAGAAGCAACAACAAAATGCAAGCGAACATTCACTGTCACCACATGGTGATCTAGTAGGAGCGTATCCTAAAAGTCAATGACTCTATGGTTTTCCTTAGAAAACTTTTTTACCATTCTGACAGTAAGATCTGATTAAACTGCTTCTGTAAAGCGCCTTGATGAGACACGTGTTGTGAAGTGTGCATTATAGATAAACTGAATTGAACGGAAAAAGAGCAAGATTCTGAAAATGTGGACCACGACACTATAAAACTAGTTAAATCAGTAATGACATTAAGAGCTGATCATTTTAAGTCTGTTCCAATGCCAGGTTCAAAATGAACGCAGTGCGGCCGAGGTGCAGCTGCGCTGCGGACCCCACAAGGCACCCATGTCATTAAAATCAATGTTTACACACATATCAGCTATGATGCAGTGCAGTTGCACTTACCAAGGATCCATGATTCTGCAAAAAAGGATGTTTGAAGAATTTCAGATGCCAAACAGAAAAATTAAGATGCCAGACAGAAAAAGTCCAGGTGAATTTCAGAATCAAATCATCCCACCAATGGGTTGATTTCCTAACTTGACTGTGCTAACTTGACTAGCGAAAACAAAAAGGAAAATCATAAACAGATGGGGAATCCAACAATGACCAGGGATATTTAAGTCCACAGATGACAAATTTTGCCCAAGAACTACTGGAAAAAGCATGAACCCACCCTTTTTTCTCTTTCTCTTGATCAATATTTCTGCAGCAGGGACAGCAGACACTATATTCAGTGGGAGCCCAACGTTATAAATGTCGTTCAGCTCTTAAGCAGGACATCAGTATGCGTGTTGTGGCACTTTTATTGATCAGTTTGCTTGCTTGTTTTGTTTTTAACTTGTTGATCTTTTACTATATGGAATCTAAGGTTAACTGTTTCTTTTTTATGTGCTATACAAATCATTAGACTTGAATTGATAACATTCTAAACAGACTGTATTCAATAAGGTGATATATGATAGATAGTGGTTGGACTGGCATTCATTTTTTTGTTTACTGAGTGAAAAAACATTAATACAAAGGCACACCACATATTTTAATTTCTTAAAACTTTTAAAAGAACATCTTTTTTAGTCTTCTTTCTACTAATGTGCTACTTTCTACTAACCATTCACAGAAAATCCCATAAAAAAACAATTTTAAGGTTTGAACTTCAAGACATTCCATAAACTCTTTCCTGTTATCACACTTCAATTAGCCTACCAGCTTAATTAAAGCTTACTCTATTTTTACAGGTTTTAAAAAAGATTATCCTTCTTTTTTAAGTTTAACTATGCTTTTGTTGCAGCCATCTAACACTACACACATACACACACATACACACCTTCAAACAAATAAGCTTGCCCTTTTGCTTCTCAGCACCACGTCTTCCCACCCCCACGTCTAGAAAAGAAATGCCCACATGGCCACATCCGAGGGCGGAAAGAAGATTGAAACCAGATGAATGGAGCTCAGTACAGAGTTCTTGCCAGGGCTATATTTCACTCCCTGAGCCTGATTAAAACGAGGTGTGGCGCTAGCTGAGGCCAAGGCTGCCAACTCTGACTCTAAGAAGAGAATTTGCTTGCTCTCACATTCTGGGCTAAAAAATGAAACAGAGAAATGAGTACATGTGGAAGGGCCTTGTGTGTTGGAGGTAAAAAGTTTTCACAGCCAAGTTTCTTAAAATTTCAAGGTTTATTTAATATACGACATCCACTGGGAACAGGGTCTGAAACTACAGGCCTCAAGTTCCACTGCCCTGCAACATTTCATGCATTTGTCTTCTAACACACCTGAATCTAAACACTAAATTACCTCTATGGTATGTTAGCAAGTTTTGCAAAGGTCTGGTCATTATCCATTCATTAACATATTATCATTATTATTATTATTATTATTTTTTTTTAACAGGGATGCATCCAAAACTTACACTGTCTGGCAAATTACTAGAGCTGCAGACCCTGCAAAAAGTTTTGGGACAGGATCCAGCCTTGACTCTTGGAGTATTTCATGAAGGCTGCAGAGGTTTTTAAAAGGATGGTTAAAGTAGACCACTGGGGCATGTTACTTTAACTAACATGTGAACATGAGGGTGAACTGTAACAGTTTTGTGCCAAAAACTATCGCTGTTCAATTTAAATGATGTTCAAGAGAGCCCAAGGGGCTCCCAGGCCAGCCTAGAAAAGGCCTGGTACTCCGTACTGCCATTCAGCCCACAGGCCGAAACAACAGTGAAATACCTGCCCCCTACCTGAAGGCAAAGGGATACAACCCTCTAGTCCATTGGGGTAAACTCCAACACAAGACGGTTGAGCTGGGGGGAGACAAGCAGGCACTACCCCATCCTCCTTCTTTCCCCATGTGCTTCTCTAGAGTAGAAGGTCCAGCCTCTGTCAATGAACTGGATCCCAGAGCCCTACTATTTCTAGCTGGTATCGTTAAACCTGGACACCCCATGGTGGGGTCCAGGCTCTGTCATACCAGGTGACACGATGTGCCTTGGTTTTTTTAGTCACCATGGGAGCTTTATAAACCTCTCTTTGTCAGACCTGTCACCCTTAGCTTGTTTGCTTTGGGACACCCTACCAGGGGCACCCGACAAAATGGCCCTTGGTGTTATCCAGGCACTCAATCCCCTCGACTACTTTAAAGTTGTGGTTCAATGAGGGGCATCTGAACAGTGTAGACTCAACTTCCCTTTGACTCGTGGGGTACTTTACTCCTAGCAAGAACCAAAACTTTATCTAAGCAAGTATCTGTGAGTGTTAACTTTACAAAAAGGCAAACTGAGTCACAGCCAAACAGTGGAGACTCAATTTAACAAAATTAACAAAAAATTTAACACTCATTTGACTAAGCTGATCCTTGCTTAGATAAGGTTTTGGTCCATACAACGAAAAGTTTCTGGTGTTTTAAAAGCTCGGTGTGCCCAGGAAAAGAGATATAGAGGTAGGATCTGTTTTCTTTTTTTTTTAAGAGTAATGAAAAAAAAAAAAAGCTTTTATTAAAAACACAACACAAAGTCGAAACTGGAGCAGGGCTGTTCTTAAAAGGATGAATAAAGAAAAAAAAAAAAGAACTCGTTGTAAAGCACTGCCTACAGTATCAATAAGGGTTTTTTGATACAGCTGACCACTTTTGCAACTTTGACAACTTTTTATTTCATACATGACCAAGAAATGCTTCATCAGAAATATTTAAAATATTTAAGTGTAAAATTAGTCATAGAAATTCTAGGATTGTCAGAAGAGCAAGAAGAGTGCAAGGTTACAAATTTTGGAAATCTGGCAGATTCTTTGAGGCATTCTGACCATGATTTTGTCATCATACATTGCAGCTAGGGTTATGAACTGTGACTAAGTTCTAGGGTTGTCACGATACTAAACTTTTCAACTCGACACCGATACTAAGGAAAATATTCGATACTCGATACCATTTTCGATACCACAAGGATAAAAACAAAGACTCCAAAATTCTACAGAAATATTTTCATTAATAAATAAAATACAATAAATAAATACAATAAAGGTTGTATGCTGTGCATAATATTAAGCAAGCTTGATAAAAAAATCTTGTAAAATTAAAATGAAGTGTTCCTTCCTTGGCTATGCTTTGCTCACATAGCAATGACACTAGCCAAACCGGTTAAGAAACAAAAATAATTCTCAGCAGCTGCACCTCTTACAAAAAAAAAGTCTGAAACTGAAAAGTGCACAGAATTATTCAATCACACAGTGTTCTGAAAGTGCATTTTCCTCTATTCTGCACTTTAGATGAATGACTGCTTAGGTGCCACTGGTGGTGGCACTGTATCGATACTTTTAAAAACCAGTATTGTATCCGGATACAATGTTTCAGTATCGATACTTTTTTGAGTATCGATACTTTTGACAATCCTACTAAGTTCTGACCCATTTAAATAAAGAAAAGCCGAAATGTACCTTAGCTGTATTGTGAACTCAGTTATGTTATCAATGCCTATACATAAACTGTCTTTTTTTTTTTTAAGGAAATCTTTAGTGCAGAGCAGCAACAGAACATTACAGCATAGGGAGTCTCTGTACTAAAGGTGTCTGTTTGTTTCTGACTTTGGTACCAAGCACACGTGTGAGTGTGACAAACTGATTAGAGGCCAGTTCTCATTGACTGCCTGCAGCCGGCTCTCCAGAGATATCCGGGCAGTGTAGGAGAATTTGGTACAATTTTCCATCACTGGCTGCTCTCTTTCCCTACCGCTGCAGCTGGTCAGCGACTCTCACAAGCAAAAGCTAAACGGACACCCCTCTATCCCCTTGACATTTCAGCTATGTTACCACCGATAGGGCTGCGACTCGACTGCCTGCTGCCTTGCCTTTGCACACAAGTAAATAAAGCCCAGCTCATTTCATTTGGCTATAATGTTTAATCTACATTTGCTTGGTCAACGAGAGGTTAATCTCATTACTTTGTACTAAATGGCAAACTCGGGCATCCTCTGACATGGAGAAAGCTAGACATGTTAATTAAAAGAGCAATTAAAAGAAGACATTGAGGGCAACTAACAATAATGATATGTTAGCTTCCTTGACAGCCATGCAACAATTTTGAATAACTCTTTTACAGTAGTGTGTCATAACTAATAAAACACTTTTATAATGAACACAGCAAAGCATTGATAGTAAAACTATCTTGAGATCAGCTTGTTTTGTGGCTGAACATGTGTTTCAAACTAACCCTCACAAGCCATTGTGTTTTACACACTGGAAGTCTGCTTGTTAAAAGTAAGCCTCACCACTACACACACAGACACGCACCTATTAAAAACATTAATTAACTCCAACAGGTTGTTAAAACCTGACATGCAATTAGTTCAGACAGAATTGGACAGGGCTTACCATTACCAGGGGTAAAACTTTGGTGTATTATCAGAGATGGTAACCCATACAAAGAGAGTCCAAACGGGACTTAAAAACTCAATAATTACCAACCTGCAAAATGAAAAGTGTGGTTATATCACGATCTCATTTTATAGAAAAAATATTCTGCATAATTTTTTACATTTACATGTATTGTACCTTTATTATATATCTTGTGATAGACAAAAAAAGGAAAGTATAAATCTGAAGTATAAAGAGATCATAGAATGTTCATAGTGATCCTGATCATAGATTTTATCTTAACAATTAGATATCCAATTCATATAGCATTGATTTGTATTCAGCCAAAAAGTTAATATTTTGGCAAGCTGCCTTTTGTTGCAACTTGTACTATATATCCTAAATATCTCTGCCAGCTTTGTAGAATGAGAGATTTTTTTAAATAAAAGTCTTATTAAATTAGCTTAAGCTTGACTAGATTGGATGAAGAGTGTCAGTAAACAGCAATTTGTATTTCGTGCCACAAATTCTGACTTGAGTTTAAATCTGGAATCTGACAAGGTGTCATGATCTCTGCACTGATGGTTCGGTTTTTTTCTTTGCTCATCGCTCTGTCTAATTGTTTCTGCGGCTGATTAACGCCGACCATTTCCACCTGGTTCCTCTGCTCTTTATGTTGTGTGCTTGCCTTCTATCTTCGCCAGGTTATTTAAACGTGTTGGTGAGACTAACTCTAGTTTTCGGAAGTTTGTTTTGTTTTCTTGATTTTGACCTGTTTCTGCCCTGTGGATCCTGAGTTTTGCTTTGCCCCTGTCTGCTCTGTTAGTCGCATCTGTTCTGGACTGATTCCATGATTCTACCGGCTTCTGAACCTGGACCTGTCTTCTGAGTCAGGCTTTAGATTTCCCCTCAAGGACACTGTTGCTGCTCGGCGTCGGCTGGTGCCCGCTTTGCTCCCTCTCTAGAAACTCTGGGGGGGGGGCGGTGCCCGGCGGAAGCTGGGGACTAACCTCCCATTTGGATGCAGCTGTTTTCTCCAAAAACAGACTGAAATTTGAATCAGGTCAGTGACTTTGCTCCAAGTCGTGATCAGCCCAACAAACTAGTCCCTGACCTGTATCTCTTATCTATGTAGAGATCTACCCCGCAGCTGATGAGGAGCCCCACACTCCTATTTTTGTTTTAAATAAACGCTTTGAACTTTCCCACTGCCTGTCTTGCCTCGAATTCTGGGTCCAACGTTCTGAGATCATTACACAAGGTTGTTTTTCTTTCACAGTGCATTAAGATAAATCTGTCCTTTTTAGATCTGGATGAGTGTTTAGAGGTTTTCTGAAAGGTAGATCTCATTAAGGTGTTTTGTAGCCTCTGATAGTTTCTTAAAGAACTGCCCAGGATTTAGATGTATGTACGGTATCTTAAATTCATTGCCAATAGGCCTTCCTGTCACAGCTGGAGAAGCATATTCCCACAAGATGATGTTCCCATTACAATTAAACCTTAGAGATGGTGTATTTTGTCTTGAGTGGAATTCTATTTTTTTTCCACACATATAACATTTTTCAGATAAAAATTTAAGAATCCAGAGTCCTTTTAATAAGAAGCTATGACCACATTTTGCCGACACTTCCAGCTTAGAAGGCACACAATAATTCACAAAAGGAATAAAGCCATTGCAGAAATATAAAACAGCGTTAGAAGAAAAAATATATTCATAAAAATGTAGTGTGTAGCTAGTGTAAGTCTATGGGCTAATAGTCTGTATTATTATCAACAGGGGCTTTCAGAGCTCTAGGGAAGAAGCTATTCCTAAGGTCCAACCTACACTAAGACAAACTTATCCCTAAATGCAAAAGAATGTCACCAAACCCATGAATCATCCACAAAAAACCTGCATGGGGCTATAAACAAACATTTTTTAAACTACGTCTCAGAGGTTCCTGGGAACCGCCTCTTCACAAGTTTTTCTGAGATTCTTACGCCATCTGCGAGCCTCTAGACAAACTTGCCTGTGCCAAACTCAGAAAATAACAACAACGGCATCCCACAGAGTTGTGCGCATGCCCAACCCAATTCGTCATTGTGTTACAGTGCCACTAGCAGGTCTGGGATAATTTTAAAGACACCAGTTTGTGTTAACTTAAAACATGAAATACCATTTTGGCATAACAACAGTGGAAAAGTTCAAGAGGTATGACAAATTTTGCAAGGACTGTAATTGTACACAGTGCAGCATTAAAGAACTGTTCATTTCTGCATCCACTGCATTTTGCTTCAGTACTTTCACAGAGACAGACTTCAAGGGACTTCTTAGTGTGTATTGCCCTAATAGCATGCAGCCAAGTTAGGTTGCTTCATGGGGAAATAGCCTGCTAGCTGTATACCCCTTGGGTACTCTGAGCGGCTGCAGCCTCCTTTCAGATGAATCATAAACAAGTCCCTCGGCATCCGTGACTTAATCCCCTGTGACATCGCCACAGGGAGATAGGGCAGGAGGGAGTGTCAGGAAAAGGAAAACATGCCCTGTACTCAAGTTTTAAGTGAATTAAACATTAAGAGGAATGTGAATTAGGTGTATCTGAGGATATGTCATTAAGATGAGCCACTAATTTATCAAATGTTAGAACATGGATGTAAGGATGGCAATTTTAAGGGGTTGGAGGAGGATGCAGCAAGGGTCTATATTTAATCTTTGCTTTGTTGACTTGGTAGTCACTTCATCTCAAGCTCTACCTTGAACCACCCCCTCCTGACACATAAGCCCTAGCCCACCCCCATTCTTTCTACATCTATGCATAAAGCAAATTCATTTCCCGCAGTGCTTTCACTTAAATTTGGTCCCACTGCTAAAGCTCGAACAATCCACAAAGCTTCAATCAAAATTATTCAGAACAACACCAAAGGGAAACAATAAAACCGGCATATTTTTGGAGGTTTTGGTTTAGGAGAGAAATGCAGCCTGTTTTGTCCACAACCTTTAAGTAATATTAACTTCCTGATTAAATGAAGACGAAGGAGAAGATGGAAAATGTTGAAGGCTTTACCAGAGTTGGCAGCAAATAAAACTGGCCATATGTTTCCTTTCCTAAGGTTTGGGATATGGTTTGTTGACATTGGTGCATCTGGTAATGCAAGGAGCTTTGGTCTTGAGATTGATATAATTTTAGTTATGTAGCATTTAAGACCCCCACACAAAAGTTATAAATGGCTACTGACCAGCAACATGTACAAGTAAATGTTATTAACAAAGGAATAGAAACCAAAATATTGTAGATTTCCATTAAAAAACAATTTACTTGGGAACACCAAGTAGTGCATAATAATGGTAAAGAAAAAAAAATAGCTACATTTGTATTATGCCGATATAAACTCCTGAGTAAATTTTTTTATGTCAGTACTTCAACATGTACATGAAATCCACATGTTAATAGTATTGGGTCAATATCAGTATAGATGAAAACGTAAAGCTGCAATATCGGTATGATATCGGAAACAAAAAACACCCCTAGTAACGCTTATGTCTCATTTCACCAGAGCCCAATCCTGGATCTTTTTTTTTTTGGGTCATTTTTTCTTTGATTGTGTTTGTAAAAAACACAAATGCACACAACACTTTGAAGTTGTTTAGAGTTTCTTTTTGCAAACAATTTGAAAGCTATATATTTCTTTACTTCCATTTTAGTTCAGAGCTACTTAGTGTTAATATTTACCATAAAATCCCAATACAATACTTTGACATTTGTTGTTAATGTTACAGTGTAAAAAGGCTTGAGGGGATAAATTCATTTTGCTACATTTCCATTCATGGTGGACTCCCCTCCCCATATGTTGCTCATCTGAGCATGCTGACAAGAAGCTAGTTAAGATGCAGTTCTTTAGCACTAACAGCAACAGGATCTTGATAAACAGAGGTTGACAAACTATTGTTATCTTAATTCATACAGCCAGAACAAAATTACATGTAACATGTATCTGGTAAACTTAAGGTACCTTCTAATGGTTCTAATGTATTCTTAACTCGCTGATGTTTGTATTCTAGGGGGAAAAAATCAGAGCCACATGTTTTGATCTTTAGATCAGACTGGAAGTGTCCACATGGTTAAGCTCCTAAAAGCTTCAACACTTATCCTTATCTATTGTAGTGAAATAGCTTAAACGTCATACATCTGATGTCCTTGTGATAAACACAGATCATTTTGAGGGGTGGTTTGGACATCAGAATTAATCCCTAAACAAGATCAAGATTAAATAATAAAAAAAAAAAAAATCAAAGATTAAATCCCACCAGCTAATCTGATAGTATCTAAGTTAAAGTGAAAATAGAAATAAAAAGCAAAAGCTGGTGTCTACTTCCTCTGGGGGAAATGGGTGAAAGCCCATACTGAATTATTTCTCCTGAGTTACATTGCACAGGCAACTCAAATATCCTGTTACAATCTCTGTGCATCTGCTCTTTGGGGAATAGAGAAGTCTTGCAGCCTAAAGCAAGAGGTTACCACCACCATCACCAGCAGGAACTTCACTTCACCGGCCCCCCCATCGCCATTAATCTTCCTTCTCTCTTATCTCATGACCTTGATGCACACCAGACTTCATAAAGAACACACACAAGCAGTAATTGCCGTAAAAGCACTTTTTCACGTGTCTGCTTTGGCACTACCATTTAGATATCTCAGCTTTAGATGAGAAACTCCCACAAACACCTGCAAGGTTGAATGTTTAGACCAAAATCAGATGCTGTGGGATACGTTTGGAAGGGTTAAGCAAACGATTGATCAAAAATTATGACTCAATTTTTTTAACCATAGAACAGACAGGAATAAGATATATTGTTATTTATAGACTGCCATTTTTGGTAATCAGAAATGCATAAAAAGACAGACAGGCAGACAGACTTAGGGAGCTGTGCATTGCTACTTTAAAGGTCTGAGGTGAGGTTCTTTGCTGAGAAACCCAGAGCGGCAGTCTATGGGATTCAAACCAGGGATTCCCAGGACATAAGCACCCAGCGCTAACCACGGGGCCAGCACATATATTGAACAGATGTCTAAACTGCACAGGATAATGGTCCAAAATTAAATTATCTAAAGGAGAGCACAATTTTACCACTAACCTTCAGACAACATGACTTGATAAAAATTGGCTGGTGCAGTGCAAATCCACTTACAGCAGACATGTGTTTATTTATCCCAATGTAGCCAATCAGAACCATTTTATCTTCCCTATTCTTGGAGGATTAGGCACTAATCTGTTCGCTGAGGGAAAAAAGAAAGACAGAGTGTGGAAAAAAAGCCTTCCTTTATCATCTCCCCCGCATTAATGTTTCTATTAGTAGTATCTCCCAATGATGCAATGTGACACTTGTGGCTTTTCATCCTAAGCAATAGGGGCCAGGCTAATAGGAAGAAGTGAGAAAGATAGAAGGAAAGAGGAATGTTGTTCCTGTGTCAAAGATTGCATATGGCACAGGCGGTACAGGTCAAAATTCACAAGAATAAGAATATAAACCGGCCATATTGTTAGCAGTGTCAGCATAATAAACTTAACACAGTTTTTAAGTATAGATGTAATAATATGTCTTGGAATAAGATCCAGCAAATCTGTATATAGTTGCTGTCAGTGCCTAACTGGTTAAACTATAAGGAATAAGGGGAGAGGTTGTTAAGTTGTTGCTGTGTTATGTTGATAGATTCCACTAATAAAATCCTTTTAATGGGATCCCTGGCAACACTTGATTACAAATCACTGAAAAGGCTGTGTCCATAGATGTAAATTTTTTTTGTGAGGGTAGCATTTTATGTTGCCTAAACATCAAAACTGTGAAAAAACTAAATATAGTGTCAGATGTGAAAAAAAAAGTTTTAAATTGAAGAGAAATTATTGGGATTAGGTAATACAGGTTTTATACAGGAATGAAAAACTCAAATTTAATGCTTTTTAATGCTCTTTTAATGCTCTTAGTAATAAATTTAATGCCACCAACAGGTAACCGTTGACAGGCTGCAGCCACGCCCCAAATTCCTCGTTTCCCAACCACTTTTGTTGAAATTGGCATTCTTCCCCATTCTCTAGCTTTTTCTCCGACTCAAGCTTCTTTTCGGAACATACTTGTTTTTGATCAACCGGAAGCAGTTCCACGGAAATATATATATTATTATAAAAAAATTTATTTTTAAGTAAGCATTTTAAATGCCACAATAAACACATTTAATGAATTTTAATGCCAATTAAGGCCTTGATTTAAAAAACAACAATTTAATGACTTTTAATGATTTTTAATGATCCGCAGAAACCCTGAAATAATACCAAACCTCCTACTTGCTTCCAGGCTTCCTATCGGTGCAAATTGACTGTTAGGTGGACCTTTTAGTCTGGTTACTCTCTTAGACATACAGTAGCTATGGGCTTTACTGTGACCAACTGTCTGTGCTCTCTTTCCACCCTTGACATGAAAACCAGCTCAGAGCTTGTTTGTCTCAGTGTTTCTTTCCTACACAGAGCCACCTGTGCAGCTAGTTTACCATCACCATTTCTTACAGAAAAAGTATTTATAAAGCAGTGCTTCTATATTCCTTTTCTATGTGTGCTTATCTCTCCTTAAACCCTCAGTTGGCTGCTTACACTGAACCTGGTTCTGCTGGAGAGTTTTTCCTTTTATAAGAGTTGTTTTTTTCCTCTCCACTGTTACTGTATGCATGCTCAGTGTTCACAACAAATGCACAACATATGCAAGCAAATATCTCCGCTTGCCACATGCCCATCTAGGAGGAGCGTATCCTGCAAATCAATGACTCAATGCGATCAGCTGGTTTTCTTTAGATAGAAACTTTTTACCAATCTAAATCGCAGATGTCTCTTTAAAGCGCTTTGAGATTAAGTGTGTTGTGACATCTGTGGCACAATATGGATATCTGAATTGTTAAATGATAAATTAATTAATTGAGTTAAATAGAACTAAATGGAGTTCAAAGTAAGACTGGAGCCTTTTTCACCCAATCCATTGAAAAACAATGTATGATGGTAATAAATAGTGGTCAAATTTAGAAATGATTATTCTAAGCAGGACAGTTATCTTAAAAAACAGAACCTGAAAAAAATAAACCAATATTTTATATGAAAAAACACAAAAGGATTGCAGTTTGAAGTTAATTTTGCATAAGCATGATTTAAGATTGAGATAAGAATGAACACTATAATGTATGGATTATAATTTCTGATTCTTAAAAGCAGAGCTTTGATTTGCAATTACCTCTGGATTTTTAGTAATCCAATAGTAGTAGTAAAATCTTGTCTCATTCTAGTTTACGCAGTATCATTTATCATCTCGTCTTTTGAGCTGGATGTAATACATTTCTAAAATCCTAGTAGAAAGCAAAGTTAAAAAGATATGCTTGACTTTTAATAATTGCTGCATAATTGCTACATAAATGATAACTGACAGCACCTGAGTGATGGTCAATAACACTACTTCTGAAAGTTTTAATGAACAGACTTAGATTAGGGGAACATTTTAAAAAGCAAATACACATCTTTCCCTTTTCCTGTAAACAGTCTAGGAAGAGAATGCATACCCAATTAACCATTTAAATTGCACAAACAATTCTTAGGTTGCACCTTCATGCCTTTTCTCAAGCACATGGGTGTACGCACAATTAAATAGGAGAGTAAATGCTTCCCTCAGCAATGTGCTACTGACTCCATGGTGCCACCTTTCCAGTCCCAGTGTCCTTCATCACTAAAGTCAACCTCATTAAAAACTGCTCTTTCCCTTAGTATTGCAATGCAGAAAGGATGGAATTAACACTCCTTATATATTTTTGTTTGTTTCTAAGGCATGCTTGTCATTGTGGTTCAATTTAATTTATGTAAAGTAACATGATCATGTTAAGTGGTGCATTGCATCTACATGAAATATTAGACACATGGATTGGGAATGCATTTATTATCCAGTAAAAACAGCATGCTTTATATTCAAGAAGGCAGACTCCTTACCAATCAATCCTCAGGCTACCCTGTACAGTATTTGTAGGTCATCTCCACTGCTAAAACTGTTGGGGAAAAAAAGTCTATGACATTTGAAATGCAATGTATTAAGTTCCCACTGGCAATCTCCTCAAACAGTACTACATTCTTCGCTGTGTAATGTATTCGATTAAAGAGGAACAGTCTCTAGTTGTCTGACTCTTGCTGTAATGTCACTGGGTTTTAGCAGGAATGAGCTCTAATGTCACTCTGTCTCGAACAACAAAATGTCACTTGCATGTAATTGTCCTGCTTGTAAGGCTGCAGTGCTGCTTGTCTGGGAGGAATGAATGTAAGGACACAAAGTTTCAAGGCGTCCATTCAATTCTAGTTTATACTAATCGCGGGACAAATCTAAACAATCTGTAGTAGTAGACTCTAGTACCTGAATAGTCTAACACAGTAGTCAAATACAAAAGGATCTGTTTTGATGCAGTATTTTTAAATTACTGCTTTGAAATCTCAATGATGCAACATGGAAGAAAGAGCAGAGAAGGAAAAACGTAATTAGTGTCAAGTAGTGTTCGAACCTGCATATAGCATTCTGCAAGGCTACTGCAGGGTGATGTGCCAGTTTTATTTTGTTCCCATAGTGCATAAGGCTGCTATACATACAAAATCAAACAAGCGTATATATATTTTACTAGGTTTTATTGTCATGTAGCCACATTAATACAAAAAAAGTCAAAATGTTGAAGCAAATATAGCACCATCAGATTTCGCCTTGGAGTAAAATATTCAGAGGTCAGAGGTGGAATCAGTCACAGCTGCTCTTAAGCCCGTGGCTGACAAGCTCCGTAGACACATGGAGATTAAAAGCGCACAGGCGATATTTTTGCCTTCTATTCTCCTCAAACACACATACACGCAGGCATAAGTGACACTTAATAGGAACTATGGCATCCCCAGTCAAATCAAAGCTTTCAAGAACTACTAGTTACTTTCTTACTCCTGTTAGACACTAATATATATTAAAACAGGTCACAAATGAAAGGGGATGAATACCAAACTGATGAGGTCAACACTGTCAGTTCACTCTTTTCTTAATGTGTTTGACAAAATGCAGTCTTTGGCAGTTAATGGTCGCTTTTGCAAAGGTTTCAGGTTTCCAAAAACCTCAGTTCTATATCACTAGTTTCCCCCAAAGGAAAAATTCTGTTCCAGCATCAGCGGTTGAGTTTTGAAATGCAATAGGAATGTAAAATGAGAGCCAAATGGGAATGTGTTGAGCAAATGTGTCTGGAATGGAGAAGAGAAAATAATTTGCCTTCAAAAGCACTCATATCACATAAACTTTTTACTTTTTTTTTTTACTTTTACAACAATAAGCATCAATTTTATTTGATACTACAACAAAAAGTAGAATATCAATGTGAAAAAGAAAGAAGAAAAAAAAAAACGTTTAATAAGATCCACTAAAAATAACTACATATCAACCTCTCTCAGTTTTTCTTTTTTTTTGGTGAACATTAGCAGCAAACAACACAATGAAGACTAATAAAAACAAAAGAGGGGTCAGGGATGTGGTTGAGTCATTGTTTGAAGCATGGTGTGTGCTAATGTCCCAAGGTGCATCCCATGAAGAACTGTTCAATTCATCCACCTGAATTTAGAGAACATTAAAAAAGCATTAACAAGAGAAACAACCATGAGGCAGAGATGGGGGATGTCATCTTTGCTACTGCTGAATGCAGGAATCAGCTTCATTCAGCCTATTTTCCTTTCAAAGTCAATTCATCCTTTCTACACAATTCCATAGAGATAAATCTACTTGGAAATGGAATAGCTACTAAACAATCTTTAATGAGTAGAAAGTGAGGAAAAGTCACAAGACTGGCCATCTTGACTTTTTGCAAGCTCTCATACTAGTTGACCCCTTTGCATCTATGACCAACAGCCCAGACATTCCTCATCCCGGCTCCATTAGAGCTTTGTTTGGATTAGCCGAGAGAGAGCAAAAACCTTTTGGTCCCTGTGGTTTGCTCGGCACACGTCAGCCTGCTGCTGAGCTGAACTCACACAGAAAACACACCCCCACACACGCAAACATGCCATGTACTCAAAGTCTGAATGCAATCTCCCTTATGTATGGTCAAATTTAAAAACTATCCAACACACAGCAGTAGGTACTTTCTAAAACAAACAACACAAACTCACTTCCAAATACACACAAAACGCACTTTAATGCAACACTGAACAGTCATCTGGCCTTATACAGGCATAGCTGCGACCCACTGCCTTTCATGGGAGCTGGCTTCCTAACACCATGTCTTCAGGCTCTTTGCAGCCCTACAAGTTCACAGCAGGAGGAGAGACGATGGAAGGATCTGATAAAGGAAGGGACAGAGGACTAGGTTAGATAAAAAGCTAAGTAGACTGAGAAAGGAAGGGAAAGGGAAAGTTAAATGAAGAGAATGGTCCTCGGAAGGGAGTGAGAGCAGGAATGTGACAGAGGGAACAAGCCAGCCAGATAGAGAGAGAGAAAAAGAAAAAAAGAAACCCTTGGCATAAGACAGATGGGATGAAGTGTGTTCTTTCAATGTTTATGCTTTAGTCCTTTGGAAGCAAAGTTTTCCCTTCAGAGAGCCTCTGATTCTGGACTCCAAAAACACAATATCAGAGCTGAAGTGTTCTCTGACCCCTTAGACACATTATTAAAATCATCTTAACACAAAAGTTAATTCTACATTCTATTATTATATAATTGTATTATTTTTGTGCAGTAAAATAATCTTATCATTTAGCATACATTACCATAGCTGTAAAATATGTTTAAAAGTTGCTGTTTGCAATGCTCATACAAGCTTACTTTCTAAAACAAGATTTGCAATTTTTCCACTGTGTCAGACTCACCACCGGTAAGTGAAAATGGGGACAAACACGTAAGACAGCCTTACTTAAACATATGACCAGAATGATTGACAATTAGGAGGACCACTTATTTTGATGATCCACCTGCAATAAGAGCATCCTCCATTATCCCTTTAAACGCTACATGTGCAGACAATCGATTGCATTTTACTCTAAAATATTAAAACAACATAAACAACAGGCTTCAGCACAGAGCCACCAGAGAAACTCATTTCATAAGACAACGTGGACCACAAAATGTTTATTTTGGAGCAAAAAAACACACACCATACTCATACTTTATAAATATAACACCAGAAAGGAAAAAAGCATGGGCTGAGTGGTAAGGTGACCAAATAAAGAGGCATGTGGGACACCAGTTGTACTGGCCAAATAACAACTTTATTGGTCTTTTCAAAGCCCCATGTAGAAAGTACTAATGTGCAATGATAAAAAATCTTCACGGGATCTTAGTCCAACCGCTCTGAGGCGTTACACTCTGAAACACTTTTGGTGGAATAGTGTGCTTGGCAGAATCTGAGGGGTTAAGGCTTTCGGTAGAAGCCTGGGGTAAGATAGCTGTAATATTATCTTAGGGCTAAAGTAATTTGATAGATAAATATACTGTAAGAGAAAGACATAAAGGTTTAAATGTCCATTTTTACCAGCACTGAAGGAGATATGAGCCATGCATTGGTAAAGTGATTCTGGGGAACGTGCTAATCTTTGCTATCTCCAATGCAAAGCTAAGAGAAATTAAAAAGCAATGCAGCCATGATGTGGCTTAAAAATTTTACAGGCTTCTAGGGAATTCTAAAGAAACACAGAACTCAAAAGGGTAATTCTGCAGCTTAAATATTTATCACAAATGTTATTCATGAAGTTTAAAGTTACAACCATGCCAAAGATATGGAAGTTCAGAAAAAAAAAATCTAAATGTCAGCATTTAGTTCTGCTGTATAAACGTAGCGTATATGTGAACTTTAAGAGAAAACTGATAAAAGTAAAAAAAAAAAAACATTATTATTCTGATTTCCATTTCTGATACCTTATTGGAAACCTACTCTGAGTTAAGCATTAGCATTATCATTATCCTTGATCTGTCTGCTGTGTTTGTAATGTTTTTCTTGGTCTTCATAATGTTTTTTTCTTCCCTAATGTACTCTAATAAACCTCTGGGACCTTCTCAGACCAGCTCAAATTACACTAAGAGTAAAGTCTTTTTGCTAATGAGATTACTTTAGTAAAAGCAAGTAGTTTAGTGGCCTTAACGCAAATGCAGTTCACAGTTTTCAGATTTAAAAGTTGGAAACTGAGTTTTTTCCTTCTACTTCATTTTTTTTGCTCTATTGCAAGAACTCCCAATGAAATACGTGAAAATATAGTGGAAATACATAGTTGTTAAGGCAGTTTGGAGGTATTGGGTTCAATGTAAGCAAAATAAAAAGTTCTAGGGAAACTTTATTTAAATAGCAACCAAAGCAATAGTACTTTTACCCCACTCTTATTCTACTCAAAAGCTAACATTGCATCAGCACTTTTTAGCTGCTGAGTTTAAAAGAAGGTCCAGCCAGACCTCCCTGTTTTTTTTCCATCTCCAACAGTTGGTTCTGGTTGACTGAACATTGAGACCTCAGTCTCCAGTGTGACTCAGGGCACCCATAATTCAGTCATCACAAGTGAATGAGCTGGGCCGAAGCTTTGGTACATATGTGCGGAACGACAGGCACAATGTAATGGAAGCGACATCTACAAACTTTTTGTTTCCCTCTCTGAGTCAGTCACAAGAAATTCAAAGGTCTAGAATATTGATTTGGAGTTGAAACCCAGTAATGTGACCATAAGGCACAACAGGAAAAGTAAAGCCACGTTTATGAAATTTTCTTTTCACCTACTAATGTGCTTACCCTGGAGACGAACAAACATAACAGCCAGAGTAAGGCCAAAGTAATGCCTTTGTATGATGTACGACGGTGAGGTAGATGTTAGGCGATTACGTCCTACCGTGATGGTGACTCAGATGATTAAGCCACAGAAAAAAAAACAGAAGATTTGGACTAAAGAAATGACACTAAAGTGGATCAGAATGGCCAAAAAACAAAACAAAAAAACTTTAAAATGTTTATATCTTTGGTCACTGCCATCAGCTACTATAAAAGCGATTACCATAGGTTTAGATTCAGGATAACAGAATTAATGATGAAAATCTTGCATCATGTGGAGGCTTCAGGCCTCATAAGGATGCTTGTGTGCAACTGTGCTACACTGCACTCTGGCCCTAGTTGGTTGAGCCCTCTAGGAAAAATAGAGCATGTTCCCATCAGTCATCCTACACTGCAGTGCACCACAACCCCCTCCCCACTTCCAAGTCCCTTCCACACCAATCTATCATTCCCTACCACAGTGACCTAAAGACAATGTCTGAAAGAAATCTCTTAAGAATTGAAAAGGAAATTGGACAAGTTAAGAAATTTGCTAAACAGAAAGAAAAGTTCTAGAGACTTGAGGGGAGTGAAGATCTGAAGAACATGGGGTTGGATGACAGTGATGGCGTGGTGCATGGTTGCATTTTGTGTTGCATTTAACTTTCTTGAAGCCTCTCACTTGTTTTTTGTGTTCAATTAGGCTAAAAATCTCTTTTTTTCCCCGATCGCTTGTTTATGTTGGTGCAATCGTTTTGAAGTTCCTGTTGCCTAAATAGCTTAGGTTTTTCATCCTTGCATTTCTCCTAGTTTTTTTATTTCTCCTTCCTGTCCTAACAACACCATTTCCTCTCTCTTTGCTTATTGTCTCTTTCTTCCATCTGCCCTCTGCTCTGCTTGGCCACCTTTGCTGTTTCATTAGCTGACAGCTATAGAAGGACTCCTGAGAGAGGGCCAGATGAAACCTAGAGAAAAGTACTATGACCTTCGTTTCACACCGTGACTAGTATCAGTGACAAGCCATCAGCTGCTGTGTCGTCTTAGGTCCCTGTCCTGCCTGAATGCACCTACAGAAACATACAGTATTTGCTAGCTGGCCACACAAACACTCATGAGTATCCCGTCTGACACAGATGTGCATGTTTAGTTATACCTTGGTGCAAGTGTTTGTCAAGAGACTTCACCCCTCAACTAGCTTTTTTCACCAAGGCTAAATAGGTGACACAGCTGCCAAAAAAACATGATATCCAACTGTACTTCCTTCTTTTTCATCCCCCAAACGTGATACATTGCAAGTGTGGGTGACAGGGGAAGGTGATAGTTCTAGAATTGCATCAAGTCCAGAGTCCTTGAGAGGTGTGCACACGTTAACAGACCACACAAGTCACACACAGTGGTTATGCTGTAAATAACACCCATACATTTGTGATTTAATCAGCTCCTGGGACACACGGGCAATCCCTGCTATGATAGCAGGCCATCCTTCAACAGTGGGGGTAGGAGACAGAGGTCTGCTTTATTGACCTATAAGGTCAGTGATGCCACCTTGACTGATCTCTAGAAAATGATAGTTACAAATCAGCAAAATGCTAATTTGTCACGTGGGCAAAATGAGAAGCAATAAGGAAGCATGTTGCAAATACCAAGTCCGACAAAGAAGGCGTTTTTTTTTTTTCTCTTTTTAGTGATCTGCTACAACAAATAGGCCTACCGGTACTACCAATCATAAAATGATTAATGACAAGGAACAAACATTAGCATTATCAGGAAACCTTAGCTGTGATAATTGCAAAGTCTTACCGGATGCCAATTGATCAGGATGTGAAAAAAGCTGTGCCAAGACATCAATAGCTTGCATCTCTGATTAGGTAGCATTTTGAAACACAGTAGGTTTGTAGTAATAGGTTTGTGCTTCTACGTTTTTTGTAGATCTGATCGTTCCAGTTAATTAAATTGATACAGAAATAAGCTGAGAACTGATAATGAAAAAAAGGACAAAAGCTTTTGATTGATGCTTGATTCAAACAGAAGAACAATAGCGTTGTCTTGCAAATAAGAAAAGTTTGCCGAGGATATTTGACATCTATATTGTCCCAAGACTTTGCAGAGTACTGAGAGAATCAGCCCTAGCATATTACTTTAAGGGCCTACAAAAATCTGCAAAAAAACGTTCTAACCAGTACAAACAACTGAGACCACATTCCTGCAGCCTGCCAACTCCTTTTTTGTTAAACCACCTCAACTCTTGAAGGTTTTCTAAAGTTAGCTGCTAATGATTTTATCCTGCTTATTTGTATGTTCCCCCTTCTTGCCTCATATTAAAGAGCTTTCTCAATAAAATGAACTGCTTTAAGAACAGTTTCTTGTTTCATGGTTTAAATAAGCAACCTAAGATTGACTTTAATATGTTATGTTGAAATGAAACTAAATATAAAGTTCTAATTAAACACAACTTAATCTTTACTGGTAGAAGGGAAGAGCAAGAGGCAATGATTAAATGTTGTGTTAGATTGCTTTCATCTAACTGAGATTTGTTTGTGTTACTGGCTACAGTGGTTAGAGGCTCCTACTATTTATATAGTCAGAATATGTCCAAAATACTACGCAGCACATCACCTCATGACCGACCTGCGCACCACGCTCTTAAAATAGACCAGGTAAAGAATATATACAAAATATAACAAAAACTAGGTTTCAAAAACGGCAGCTACAACAAAGCCTTTAAATTGGTTTATAACTGTTCGAGGCCATTGAAAGGTTATTTTCGGAGAGTTTTTTTGTGAGGTTTGCTGAAGGGATTTTATTTCACAAAGGGGGGAGTGTGTCTTTATTCCAACATTGTTCCTCATATAGCCCAAGTATCCTTTTTGTTTCACAATTTTTTTAATCTTAAACAGGATTGCTGTTTTTACTTAGTACATCGTTTATTGAAAAGCTTAACTGATTATGTATGTCCAAGTCTGCCTCAGGAGCCAAAATATATATGCACACTGTGTTTCCAAATAGGGTGTACTGGGCTGGTTTATCTTGAGATTCAAAGATTTCTGTTTATGTTTTCCCCAAAGCGGACAGATTTATTATGCCACCAAGTCTCAATTTTCCTTTGTAACCCTTTGCAGCTAAATTGCTGCGTAGGTGTGACCTAAATAGACCTGGGGTCTTTCTTGGTTGGTGCTATTCAAGCACAGTTTCAAAGAATCATGTGCTCTCTAACCAGCCCCTTGCATTTTCAATGAACTCTTAGTGCCATGACCCCATACGATTAGATTTTTTTTGTCAGATTGGATGCTAAATCTTGTCCAGAGTGTTCAGGCTTTTACAATGAAAGAAAAGCGCCTTGACTGTAACAAGGAGTTTAGACTATTTGGGGATTTTACTCTTTTCTTCAAGAGATTCTATGTTATTGTATTATTGTTGTTTATAGAGATTTGTAAATTACAATTTATGCTGGTTGAATGGTGTTAGGGTTTCTATATCACAACGTTTAAGTAAGGAAAAGGTGAACAAAAGTAAAATAAAGAAGGAAAAGCTTGTTTAATGTTTAATTGCAGTGTTGGCAATTACCTTTAATATTTTTTCCATCACTGTTGTATTTGAGTTAGCTTTAGTGTCAAACACAAAGATGCTGAGTCATAAAACTATTTCTGGTTAAATGTTTACAAACCTGTGTTTTCAGATGCTTCTAACCCTGACACTCATGCAAAGGTAGTTCTACTTTAAAGCAAACCTTTTCCTTCTGCAATAACAAAGTTGGTCACACATTAAAGTAAGGATATTTACATGAATTCTAGAGGAAACTCATCCAATACTACACAGATCAAAGCCATAATAAATAAAACATTCCTAGATTTTAACTGACAATCTGTAATCTAAGAATCAAAGACAGTCAAATTGATCTAAGCAACAAAAATGCTCGTCACTGCAATCTTTTCTCATTATTCATTTAGAAGTGAGGCCTTTAACTTTTGCAAACAGTCTTAAATGATACAGTCTCATGAACATTTTTATTTTTATCAATGCAGAGCTGATTAATGCCCTGAAACATCCCCCTTAATATAAACACATCCCAAACAGCCCTGTTTTTGAGCAGAAAGGCATTGTAAAAGGTGCTGAGCTCCATTTCAAAGTAATGGGGGAGGTGTCTCTCTTGCTCAAATGGATCATTGCACTCCAGCTCCCAGGGTGAGCCAAGAGATAATTTGTAGGGACAGGCAGAGTCTCAAAGTGGACAATGATTTAGAAGGGTAGCTGCAAACCTGGAGAGATGCACTTTAATCCACAGTGTTGGAAAGAGTTAATAAAATTCACCATGATTCCACAGACAGTTAATAGGAACTGGATCAGCCAAAAGTGCTCCCTAAATATCATAAATATATTAAGGCAACAAAAATAAAAAGGAAAATGTCAACATGACTGGTGGGGAGATGAGTGGAGGGATAAAGAACCGTTAAGGCCCCCATTTTCCTGCTTAAGTTCCCACTTAAATGTGCTCTAGCAGAAAAATTGCCAACAAGAACTCCATCTGGCAAGCAAAATGGGAACTCAGGAGATAAGGATCAGCTTCCACATTGGCCACTAAAAATGTTTCTTCATCACTGGGAGAAGTCACCCAGAAAGCAATAAAGAAAAAAGTGGTTTGGCATTGATCTGCTCAAAATGATTTCTCTCTTTTAAATGAAATGCTTAGTATAGTTCAAGTGTTAATAAAAGATGCAACTTTGGACATTTTTCTTGAACTACAAAGATGAGGTTGATTCATATTCAAAGAGAGTAAAATATTTCACATTTTAGGACTGATTATTCTCTTTCCTCTTCTGCACCAATGAGCAAAAGTTCGAAAAACCCTTTTTTGCTGACTCAGTTTTATCAAACAAAGTCCAGAAACCCTGGGTGGCTCCACTTTACGGAGAGGAAAGCGTTCCAGTTACAAGAAAAAGTATGGAAGGCTTTAGAGTTGTGTTGTTCTTGGTTTGGTTTACCTCCAGGGACCAGCTGCAGCACATTAATAATCTTAAAATGTCCTCCCAACACAAACACAGCACTGCATATGAGCAACAACTACAGAGAAGACAGAAGCATATTTAACATGTTGGATTTTTGTAGGTTTCGCAAACTTGCAGGAAGGCTTCTTAAGTCCAAAAACAAAAGAGAAAGTGGGAACTAAAATTCAGTGTATTACCTGTATTTATCTGAATCTCTAAGAACAAAATGCCAACTGCTATATATCCCCTTTTTTTACAAACATGAATTTATTTTAACAATTTTAGCTACTTGGAAATAGGGCTGGGTAATTGATTGCGTTTGCAATATAATCACAATTTGACAAAACCGCAGTACAAAATAGGAGAGGTGATTTTTAACCTCATTGTATTTAACAAGAGTAAGACACTAAATTTTTCCCAACAGCCCTTTAGGTGGTGATTGAATGCTTAAAGTAAGTTAGTCATCAAACAGAAAGTTAGATAGATTTGCAGCTATCAGGCAGATCCATGCATGAAAGTAGAAGTACAGTAACCACTTTTTCATCCAATGGTTAAAGTAAAGTCCTGTAACAAACATCCACATGCTTGGCATTAGTGCAATGGAAAATCACAATCCCAATTTTGGTTAAAAATAATCACAATTTAGAATCTTGGCAAAATCTTTCTGTCCTACTTGGAAAGAGTGATAATTTTGCTACCGCACACATTCTGATCGGCATTAAATTTCACTACCCGTTTCAAATTTAGAACAAGCTCAAGCAGAAACTTTAATTTCCTGTTATTTGCCCAAAAAAGAATAGAGGATATGAAATATGTCACATGGATTCCATTGCCTATTAGCAACCAAGTTTTTTCTTTGTTAAGTAACCATAATTGTTCAGCGTAGGAGTCAAACATTTATCTGAAGAGACAAGGATGCAGAACATTTCGTAGCAGGATGATGAGGCTCTCTGTGGGGAAGATTCTAAAAATAAAATAAGAATCAGTCATTATTTTGATTATAACTACAAAACCATTGTCAAGAACAGTGTGACCATGGTATATAATTGGGTCTTTGAGACACTTACTTTTGTGTCTGTACTGACTGGAGAGAAACCTCATTTTGTTGCAGTTACACTTTAAATTGCTAACAGGTGAGAGTGACAAACAGAAGCTGGAGGAAAACCCACACAAGCGCAAATAAAAGCACTGATTATAATCTTAGTGACAAAGAGGCTCCAGGTGCTTTCTACTTGTGTATAAAAGCTATTTAGATGACAGACTGAGGATCAACAGGATCTACAGTCTTTTCAGGTTTTATAACTTAAACAATATTATATACATTAAATAAAAATGATCAGATTAAAGATTAATAATTAGAAATGTTTTAAAAACGTAAAGGTTTAATTTTAAATAAAAAGGAAATGTACAGTTACACTGGATTGTCAAATCAATGCAGAACATTTATTTTCATTTATTTCTTAGGTAGGTTAGAGGCATGTACATCACAAGTTAAGAGGTCAAATCTACCTCTCTCTATGGTACAGAAACATTCTCCCACTAACACAGGTTTATGAATTTATATATTCATTCATGCACTGAATTCAAATATAGTTATCTCAAGATGTATTACAGGTTCAGCCTTATTTGCTGACTGTAGGAAACACAAAAGCCTCGCCTCTGCAACACACACTCTAACTAACTTACATACACCTATTTGTACTTGTTCAAATCTCTACTGTATACTATCTGTGGAACATCTGTCTTTGCACAGTGCTGAAGTAAATAACCCATTCCCTTGAAGGGAGGGACCTGCTAATGAAGTCAACTGTATGCCACTGCACTGCGTAACTCACTGAGGCTCGCTGGCCGCAGCACGGACTCCCCCCCCACCACCTTGGTAACGTGCTTCTACTTGGCTACTGGCTTACACTGCAGTGATATATTGATTTCTGAATAGGAGAGATCATGTCGCTTTTAACTTATGTGTGCCCTCCCCTTCCTTTCATTTGGGCACAAACTACAGCACAGAGAGCTTTGGTTGAAGTTATTAGGAATCTGCTGATAGAGAACTGAGAAGCTGAAACGGATGCAGATGATGTAGACAGATAGTTGAAGGATCTCCAGTGTAGGGGTCCTCCTTTTTAATGCAGCTGCACTATCATCTTGATGTCTTGTGTGCTGAAACACTGTTCCCTAGTTTGGAAAATGAGGTAAATCGGATTCACCAAACAAGTGGATTAAGTTAATCACCCCTCGGATTTGACAATGACCTTCGCTTCTGAAGCACAATAAGGATTAGTTAGGAGCAGAAGGACATATGCCATGCAGAAGAAAAAAAAAAGATTACAGTTCTCTTGTGACAGAATGATTGAAATGTTCTATTGCTTAGTGGTGAAAGGCTGTGATAAGAGGCCATGCAGCAGAGCATCATATCGCTGTAATATGGTTTCAAAGGAAAATTGTGTGCAATATTTGTATTTATATCTGAACCTTCAGGACAGCTTTCCCGGACACAAATCTGCTTTTATTGTATATAACATTTGCATAAATACACTAAAATAGGGAGAGAAAATGTGACATTTACATTACAGCTATCGATTCCAACCCGGCTAACGTACATCATCCAAGATCCCTGACGCTATTTTAGGGAAACCATATGATATTTCTAACAAAACAATGCTACTTTATTGATCCGCACACAGGAAGGAAGTTATTTTCAGCACAGTAGGAAAGACAATATACTCAGGTCATTGTGCAGTAGCTCAATAGGGCATTTTAGATGGCAAGGTTGGGCAAATTGACAACAGCTGCTGAACTTTGGCCTTATTTATCAGAACAGCGATATCAGATGTGGACATAAAGTTACTTAACACACTGTAAGAGGTAGAGAAGAAAGACTGGTGGCAGATGATGTGAAAAAATTTGGCACACAATAAATATCTGCATCAATATCATTAGAAAAACTGATACTTCCTTAAAATACAGTAAAGACAGAAAACTCTAAATTTAGCTGACATGATTCAAGGGAGAATTTTTCTGCCCATTTCTGTGATTTTTTATTCATGAATGTTATTGTAGCAATTGTCAGACATCATCTATAAAGAAAAGGTTGTATAAAAAGAGATGCGTGTGATTCTCCACGAAAAGCTCCGTACACATCTCCACAACAGCTTTTTGACTATTTGTAAAGTGGACAGATGACTCAGAAGCAAACGTTGTACACTTGTACTGTTTTCTTTCTTTTCTGCTTCCAAACCTCCTGCTGTTTATGTCCTTTATGTTTGCTGCTCTTCTTTAGTTTTTATTTCCCTCTCTTTACCATGGCCTCTTGTATGGCGGCACCGTGTCATTTGCAAGTAATGATGCTAAAATGTGCAGAATGATGTTATGAAATAAGAACGGGTGGATGAACCATGTCCTCATACATTTTTATGCTCATCACGGCTTGTTTTTGTATAGCGGTGACGTTAGAGTATCCCGATGCAATGTTGACACATTGCATTAAGAAAAATCTCAAGTAGCATAAATAAATGAGAGAATAACTAAGTTATTTCTAAGCTAAGTTTAGACGAGACTGATATTTTATACTAACAGCACACCACCTTTTTTTGGAGACTTTAATAAAAAACTGACTATATTACATTTTAAGGTTGAAATCATTTTATCTGTATTGATAAAATTAAGAAAAGAAAAACAGGTGCACAATATTGCATCTTTTGATTTTCTGCTCTTTCATTTGGGCACAAAATATGGCACAGAGTGCTCTGGGTGCAGTTAGAATCTGATATCTGGGAAGCAGTTGCCAACCTTTCAGAGATTGATCGATGCATCTCGTGTTTCATTTGTTTTTAACTATAGCTCTTCTTTTCCCAAACTAGTATAGGGAAATTCAACCAGTAAATTTCAGACTCTTAGGAGCGCTGCCACCACCCACTCTGTCTGACTCCTGATGAGAGACAAAGTGGCACTGCATGTTGCATTAGGCTTGCTGTAGTGCAGAGACACATCTTCCTGCAAAAGAAAAATTGTACCCAACTCTGCTACATTCCCTCCACCCCCTTTTTCATTTTCTCATCTCATGCCAGCAGTGTTCCCCGATTCCATGACGCCTATCACTCTCAGCAGTGACGATCAACCAGTTCACTGCTCTGTGCATGGGGGGTGATCTGTGAGGAGAGGTGGAAGACACATGCACACTGCAGCAGCGGCTTGGCAGCGTGGCACTGACATTGTCTCTTCTCAGAGGCAAGTGTAAACAGATTGATTGGGAGGCTTTACTGCAGTTGCTCGTGCTGACTCACCTTTTACATTATCAGCGAGGGAAAGATGCAGGGCAGGAAGGACGTGGGATGCTCATGAAGTGCTTTTGTCTGCCCCCTTGTTTCCCTCATTTGCTTGCCATCCAACCCATCCAAGGTTATCCATCAGAGGAAGGGAAGAAAAAATTGTAATGATATGTTTGAGGTGGATGAGAGAAGGTGACATCCTACCTGTAGCTACAGACATATAGAGGCCCTTCAAAGTAAGGCTTGCTCTGATGTATCGCCACTGATACATTGTATAAACCCAACAGCAAGTGATGTCTGAGACCATTAGGAGGGATTTTTATGGCATTATCTAAGGCGGCTGGCTAAAGGGAACGGTTAACGTTGTTCGCTGGCAATACTGGGGGTAGATGCACCATTTTTCTATTCTAAAATGAGCCCAATGTCACCATGACAGAGCAGCACTCCTCTGAGGCCAATGCTTGCTAGGGGGGAAAATGATGGATGAGTCGCCAAGAAGCCTCTCGTGCCTCATCACTGTGTACATGAACATGAGTATATCACACAAACCCAAAGCATGTATTCACAGTCAGTCACAAAGTGACGAGGCTGTTCTGCAGTGTATTCATTCTCTCTCATTTTATGTACACATCCTGCATGCTTTAATCCAAAAATACCTGGAAAAACATAGACAAACAAAAACTAAGATCACCCAACACATTCTGAGATATAAACACCCACGAATGTACACATATCCTTGCTCTTGAGTGTTTTGTTTCAGTCCACACAGGTTATAAATAAGGCCCACATTGTGGCGTCACTATGACTGTATCCAAGACTTATACCCCAAGATCAATAGCAGAGTTTTTGTTTTGTTTTTTTCCCATGTATTCCTTAAACTCAGGTCTTTGATCCAATTGCAGTAAATAGCATCCATGCAAAATTACATTGTATTTAGACTTAATACCATTTCATCCCCTTGACCTTCACTCTTAACCATTAACCCCCCATTTACAGTATCAGGTGAAGGGGATCCAATTTTATTTATTTGGTTTTTTTTGCTGTATTGGAAAAGCTAAAGGGCATTGCTCTTTAACGCTTAATACTTGAAAATAAATACATAAAGTATTATTGATGTTTGCTGGTTACCTACTTCAAGAGACACCAATGTTTAAAACAGACTAGGAACTAATATCTTCGGTATATTTGGTTAAAGTGCTTTCGACGCGATACCAGAACAAGTGCCACTGAGACTGGAGTTTACTGCTGCGGCACAGAGCGCAGAGTGCACAGCCTTCACATTTTCCAGCCTCTGTCAATCAGCTGGATAAAGTAAATCTACAATTTTCTTTTTCTTTAAAGGAAGACACATTAGATCGGACTATAAATACTTCTATTCATTCATTGGCAAATTTTTGAGACATCACGGATAGGTCACAAGATCATCACTTCAAACCTCAGACAGCCAAGCTTGGTCCCTAAACTAGAACACACAATTCTTCCCAGGAGCTGCGAGCCGCTCTCTGCTCATTTTAAGTTTTGATTAAATGCATATGAAAAATTTTAATGCTGCTGAAATAACAAAGGTGAATATTCTATTCTAAATAAAATAAATTTATGGGAAAACAGTGTTTTTACAGAAATTTTGGAAACCACAAGCATTGTCTCTGTTATGCACTACCCAGAATGCAATATAGCTGAACCAATGAAATAGCTAATATCAACAAGACATTATTTTATGTTACCCAATAAAGAGCACACCAGCAAAAGGCCTGTTATTCTGATTAGATAGAACTTGGAAACTACATTTAGTCGATTTTAAGAAGATGCTCACATAAATGCAACAATTCAGCTATGTATCATAATAATAACAGCTAAAAAATAATTGTTAAATGATAAATCATTATAGCTGAATGATGCATGTTCATAAAAAAAAAAAAAAAATTGGCGTTGCTATGGTTTTATTTTTTACAACCGGGTAATTGCAAAGAGCCAAAAATTTTCCCTTTTTTAAAACTCAAGGAATAGTTGTCCACTTTTAGCCCAAACTGTAGTCGAACTTAAGCTCATTCTGGTACATTCTTGGCATCTTAAAAAAAAAAAATCATATTAAAACCTTGATACTACAAACTATTCCATCCCTAATAACAAGCATAAAAATTAATGACTGCATCAGGATCCATGGCTGTTTACTTGAAGTTCTTTAGGTCTATGTGTTTTTATGTACCAGGAATACCAGTAACAACTGATGATGAATAAGATTCTTTAAAGAGTATCCAATATCTTAATGGGATCATTTAACCAAACAATCCCTAAACACATTGTATTTTAACATTAATCCATTGCTGACTGAGCAGAGGCTGGCAAACAATTAGCTGCTTCCAAATACTGCACTAAGGTATATATATACCTATATTTATTCCTTCCTATTCAATACACCACAAGCAGACAATCATTCACCGCAGCCCCAGATATACACATCTGAACGATTACATTTAAAAAGCAATTACCCAAAGAGCTGATTACCTGCTGAAGATTGCAACCACTAATGCCACTTCAATAGTTAATTTATGCCACACTCATGCAAGATCATTTAATTAAATGGGGCTTATTTCTATCTGTGAATCTGTGCCACATAAAGAATTTTCACAATTTGGATCTCACAGTTGGGACATCTAAACTAAGCAAAGCAATAACTCTGGAGCATCATAAGAATCTGATCTGATTATTGCATATTTACAGTGACTGCAAAAGATTACAGATGTCATCTTTTTGGAATCACATTACTCTAATTCTATTACATCTAATCAAATACTGCAACTCAGCCTTGCTAAGCTGAGTGAAAGCAGAATTCCTGACTATCCTTGCACAGATGTGAGTTTATACAAGCAGCAGGGGAGAAATATAGGCAGCCTCTGGTGAGCAAGGTGCATAGAGCTGAGTGCCCATCCATCACAACCTTGCTGCAAAAGGCTATACTGGTGCAGTTGGCTCAAGCCCCTTTGCCCTCATATCTTAAAGGAAGGGAGAATCAAGTGGAGAAGGGAAATGACATAAAAAAACAGGCTTACAATCTTTCTCTATCAGAATGGAGGAGGGAACGAAAATCATCCAATAGGGGGATCTAAGGAAAAAGAAAAGGCTTGGCTTTCTGATTGATGGAGTAAGCTTATTCGATTGTAGTGTTTTTTCCCCGCAGCCCAGTTCACAAAGGTGTACGGCGATGATTACTTGTAGTCCAGCCATGGCAAGAAGTGGATGGCGCCTCCACTTTGATATTAGGATTAATGACCATGCTGATCAGTCGCTCAGAACATCTTTCATACCTATAGTGCACTCCACAGCCAGACTGGCAAACAGTGGCAAAATAAAAAAGGGCTCTTCAATCAAATATAATGACATAGACTACCACAGAAACAATCAATAAACAATAAGTGGGATTACTTTAGTTTAACTACAGGTAATGTTTAAAAAAAAAATCAATATGGAAAAGAAAAAATACTGTATTCCACGAGCCATTCAAATGCTATCAGGCTGAACAATACTTCAGACTGACAGATCAGATTAAATGTCTAATACTCATATTTTAACATTACTGAAAACAAAAGAAAGAGAATAAAATAATGGAATAAAAGAGTATAGTTTGTGCAAATATACAAAAATAAGAGGTTAACTTTTTTTTTTTTATCAAAATATAATTTATAAAAGAAAAATGCAAGGATTACCACCAAAAAAGCAGATCTGTCCAAACAATATGTGGCATATGTGGAAACAAACATTAGTCAGAGGGTGCAGAGTTACTCATTCAGGTCTTATAATCCTTTCCAGATGCACTTGACAGTTGTTTTGCTTATACAAAACCTTAAAAGAACTTCCTTATTTAACAAACTTTAGGGATTTTTTCTCAAATAAAAGTTCATCAGTCTAAAAATAGCAACAAATATTAATGCAGAAACACTACCAACACCAGGAAACATTCTTTACTAGATTTATGTTCCTAATATTTGCCACATTGCAGCAATATATGCGAATATCAGAAAACAGAAAACCTATTTCCTTAACTTATATAAAAAATCATTTATGGGACTATAGCTCTAAAAACTCATCAATTCTGCAGAGCCAATGTGTACTTCAGGGGAAATTTAGTTTTAGTGTTTTATTTAATTGTTTTATTATTCTAGCCATAAACTATTAACGCTTCTGCTACCAATAAAGATTGCCATTCAGCTTATGAACAACTGGATGCTCTTCCTGCTGCTTTTTTTAAATTAATTTCAAAGTTTCTCTCAAGTTAGGATGCAAAATATATTAGACATCACCAAGGGATTTGTATATCCCCACTTCTGAGCTCAACTTAATTTTAAATGTTACAAACTGTGAAAAAATATCAAAGGCTCCCAAAGGACATTCTTCCTTCAGCTCTATGTTTCTTTCCATCTACTTTACCTGCTGTTTTATGCTCACATTTTCAGTAGAATGTGTGACAGTACATCTAGATGGTTATTTTTAAGAAGCCAACAAAAAAGGTCAGAGCTTACTGGCTTTTAGGCGTGGACCAATTAACAGTATCAAGCTATAACAAGGTTGTAAAACGTCCTAAAACAAATCTTGTTAATGTGAACGGAGGGTCCTGTTCATGAGTAAATTAAGGATGGTGGGAGAGGGATAGATGGATCGGTGCTATGCGGTGCTACAATGCGGATGCTTCACTGGTCCCATAACCTCTACATATTATTTTCAATACTACACTTTTCTGTTGTGGTAAAGAGAGAGCTGAGCCAAAAGTACATGACTGAAAGAAAAAGAGCGTGAATACTGGGAGCTGAAATTAGCTTTCTCCACAGGATGGCTGGGCACTCCCTTAGAGATAGCGTGAGGAGCTAGGCCATCTGGTAGACTCTGAGTAAAACGCCTTCCCTCCACATGGAAAGGAGTCACCGCAGCCGACATCTTTTTTAGACGTTCCCTGGTCGCCTCCCTTGGGAGGTGTTCTATAGGCACATCCCACTGGGAGGAGGAGAAGAGGTAAGCCCAGGACACGCTGGCGGAACTATGTGTCTTGGCTGGTCGGGGAGCTTCTCCCAGCACAGCTGGAAAAGGTGTCTGTGGAAAGGGAGTCTGGGAGTCTATGTGAAAGTGCTGCCCCCACAACCCATAACCTGATAAAAGGGAATACAATGAATACAAGTATGATATCTTGCTAGTGTTTAAAGTGTTATTAAAGCGATTTCACTTTTTCTGCTATACAGTATGGTGTGTAGATGGACTCAGGGATCCCCAATTTCTGGCCAGTCAGCCCAATGAAAGAACATAAAAATGTTCTTATGCTTACAACAAAGAGAAAAAAAAGGTTTGGAATTATGTTATCTTGGAAAGGACGAGGGCATTAAGACAAGTAATTACCCAGCTTTTACCAGCTTGTTGTTCTTGTCTGGCTTTAATCATAAATGTAGAGGTAATTGTTACTTTTATAACATATGTATGCATAGTGCACATGTCTTTGTCCAGTTATAATGGTCATTATATAAGAATCTCATACTATGTTAAGATGCTAAATATTTATGAGGGATGCCGATAAATGTATGGTTTTATATGAGGTACAAAAAAGAGAAATTAAACTAGCAGTAAAATCATGATAGTTGTCACAGTAGTGTGCTGCTAACTGTGCAGATAATCTGGCGCCTTTGCCCCATGCACCTTCAGTGTCCTGTAACTGAAAACGCTCCTCTCGCTCACCTTTCCTGCAACTTTAGAGCCATATGTGGTGCACACCAAGCATAGATAATCACTTTGTATTGATCTGGTAACATGCCTAAAACACATAAGTAAAAGAGGACAGTGAAACCTGCACAAAAAAGCTGATGCTAAGAGGTGTCATGGTGCTTGTCCTTTGTTCTCTGTTTCTCTTCTGTCACTGCGTGAGAGCCTACCTGAGTTTCTCTGAATCTTATCTGATTACTTGTGGCAGCCGCATACTGTAGAGGAAGCTTCAAAAGACAAGCATTGATTTCAAACAAATCTGCCTAGACATCTCCCGTTTCTGGTTCGGTACACCTTTCCACAGCTAATGAGCAGCCATCTTTATTCCCTACAGGGTAAGATGTCTTATTTCATGCCTTGTGTCGGGATTCACTGACGATTCATTGCCAGGGAGCTGAGATGGAGGAGGGAAAGTAAGAAAAAAGTATGTTGGTTAAGCCTGAGCTTTGAGACAGACAACTCCATATGGTAATCCCCTCTGAGCAGCAGTAAGCCTTCGGTTATCAGTCGTTAGAATTGTGCATCCTTTAAACACATTAACTTAGGTCTTAATGTTGGCCCTTTTTGTATGACACAGCATCTGTTCAAAGAAGACAGCCATTAAGCTCAGAAGGAAGACGCACACTAATTGCTGTCAAGCTTGTTTTAATAGGTAAAGGAGTCTTTTTTATTCATTAGCATATTTTAAAGCCATCTGCATCATCCCTGAAGTTTCTTAATGCAAATGTAGTAACCCTTAATCATGTCACATGGAAACCTGAAGCATAATTTAGCCTTGAACATCCACAGTAGTCTAATATGGTAGTATTCACTTGGGTATATAATTACTTTTTTAATAATCGATGCATACTAATCAAGTAATCAGGTAAACAGGTTAAAGCCTTGTTCATCTGACAGGTCTTGTGCATTAGACTAATTATTACATTGGCACTCATTGTGATTTTATTCACAACATGCATATATACATCTATATATATATATATATATATATATATATATATATATATATATATATATATATATATATNATATATATATGCACACACGATCGTTGGGATCTGTAATTTTGTTAGAAATAATTGTTTTATCAACTTCGAGAGGTCCAAAATACATGAATATATGCATTAGATTATGAAGCCAGTGTATACATGGAAGGATCTGCACCTATAAGAATGAAAGGAAAGGTTAAGGTCATAACAAGTGAGAGCTCAGGGAATACCAGATCATATATTAGCTCCATTGATTCTTCCCAGCATTACGTTTCTAAGATTCCAGATCGAACAAGGTGAGGAAAACCGCTACTGGTTGGGTCAAGTTAAACTTTTAGCTATCTCCTTCGAGTAGGGCTGTTAGAATTTATCAGTATCTTGTAAAGAGGTAACATGTAAATGTGATGTGTACGTAATGTTTATGAATGCAACTTCTTTTATAGAGCTTTACCTTTATATTTGGTAGCCGCTGTTTTGACGTTTCAATTTCAGTGCTTGTATTACAGATGTGGGATGTAGTTGCGCACCTCTTCCAATGTTAATTGGAGTGGTGGATGGGGTTGTAAAATCAGCAGCGAACTTAAAATCCTCTCCAAAACAGGATAGTCAATTCCCTATATTCCCATCTTTATTGATCAGCTGCAACATGCCCACTTTTTATTTAGAATCTTGGAATGGTTTTGATCCTCCTTGAGAGGCTCTTAGCTTTATCCTTTAGAGAAAAAAACAACAAAAAATGTCTCATGGTTCAAAGTAATACATTTGGTTTATGCTGCCTGTGATCTTTGGCTGTGTCACCAATCAAACTGACAACGGGGAACCACAATGACTTGGTGACCATAACAACAATGAGGGTGGCATTGTTATATATTCTGTCTGCTGCTATCCTTAGGTCAGCGGTGTTTGCTGAGACAGCAGATGACTTGCCATGCTCCTTCGGCTCCTCGCTCAAACAGGGCAGGAGAGACTTAATTCCCTCATTAGCAAAAAGGCCGAACAATGATTCAACCTCCTTCACATTGTTCAATGTCATGAGTGCAACAGAGAGGAAAGGTTAATAGAGTAAACAGGGTTTCTGTTTTCTAAATGCAAAAAATGTTTATCTTCCAATATTATTGGATGGTGAAAAAGCGCTGTTTCATTTCCCAGACGCAAAATTTAGCATTTCATTTAATCTTATCAGGCCACTGCATATTCTAACCCCTTTTATTTCTCACTTCAGAACATAACACAGTCTGCTACTGCTATGTTTTACCAACCACAGATTTCCCTTTTAAGCTTGGACTCGCCTAGAAAGCGGAGTCATCATGCCAACTTTAATTATTTTAAGAGCTTTAATTTGCAAACTCCGCTATTTCCACTTCCGCAGCTGCTTTGAGTCTCAGACAGCAAATCAAGCCAAAGGCAAACACTCTTGGTGTGCCTCTCAAAGAAAGACACACAGCACAAAAATGATGTCTGCGGCTGAGAGAAAATGCGATCTAAAAAAAGCCTAATGGTTAATAACTTTGAGGGAAGCATTCATCTCAGAGTGCGTCAAAGTTTTCCTTGTGCAGCTGCATCGTCCACAAACTGAAATAGATCACTATTCTACATCTAGAAATCACAATGAAATAATATTCCACTGAACATGACAGTTTGGACAACACTGCCAAACCATGAAAGGCATCTTGAATGTCCTCCTAAGCCCCTGTCTGCCTGTTGACAAGAGATGTGCTGCTATGTAAGTCGGGTCTGACAAAATGCATGATGGGCCAGGCTAAACAGGCAGACAAAGACCAAAATGTCTTGTCCTTCTCTAAAAAATACATTCCAAGTCCTGAAATAAATGCAGCAATTATGCAGGAACACAAGCACATCCAACATTTATTTTAGGTCTGTAAAAATCCTATACAGGCTTCCTGTTTTTAGTGGAAATGGGTTCTATTTTGGAAGACAATATATACAAACAATGTAAGATATAACTGCTGTGCATTCCACCTTATCCCATTGCAGAGGCAACAATGGAAAAACTGCAGCTACGCATCTGCATGGGCAATACAGCGTGAAGGCTCCATTTCATCAACAAGTCAAGTCTAACGAGTTGGAAGAAAAAAGGTGGTGGTGCCATATGTTCGGAACCACTTTGCTTGGAAAGGGAAAGCAAAGATGAAAAGAGAGAGGGAGAAAGGCTTTATCAGCAGAGTCTAACACTGCACTCCAACTACAGCCTGCTAAAAAAAAAAACTACATATCCACTGTTGTAACAAATGTCCTTAATCTTGCAGCCCCAATAAAAGGTACAGCATTGCTTAATTCCTGAAGGAGTGTTGCAGTATAGCCACTAACAGTAGATATTTAACGTGTGCAAATCTTGAAACCGATTAGCGATATTTAGCACAGCATTTTTCTTTGTGCCACGCTATGAAAGACTGAGGGGATTCCTGTATGGTTGGATAATTAAATCATCCATCACACAGCATCTGCAGTGAAACGCAAAAGGACTGGCACCCCAAAACCATTGCATTTTACAGTTTCTGCTAAATGGTAATGATGCAAGGTGCAATTCTGATGACAAAGGATTTTGAGTCTACAGAGAAAGGAAATGATCAGCAGAAATTCTCTATCTTGTGGAAATTTAAAGGTCAAATCCAAAGGTTTGTTACGGAACATAAACAGAGTAGTTCTAGTCCTTTAAAACACAGCATTAACCGCTTGACTCTTTTCTTGTAATACAACTCGCCTTAAACCACATTCCTATTATAAGATATGGATGAAGACATTGATACAAAATAATATTTCAGTATTTCATAACTGCTGCTTCAAGTTTATTTAAAAAGTCAATGAGTCAACATCTTACCTTCATTAAATAACTTTTTTTGTTTTCTAATTTGTTAAGCTCTAGATATAGATGGAAATATAAGTACAACCAAATAAATAAAATATTTACTTTTACAAAAGAAAGCTTTTTTTTCCTTTTTAGATAATTTTCTGTTTTCTCTAAGTTTAAATCAAACAAAGTGTTTTTCTCTGGCTTACTCTTTTTAATTCAGAATTTTCACCATTTTTCATATCTCCATCACCCTGCTGTTCGACTTCTCTGCAAACACAGGTGGGCTGCGAGTCCTGCTGTATTAGCGTCCAGAAATGCCGATATTTCATTCAGTTAATGGTGGTAAAGGTGCAATTTTATCTGTTACAATCAACCTGGGTCTTATTTTGAGGACTTGTGATGCACCATTGAATCGTTTAAATAGTTTTCACTTAAATATTTACAATTAAGCTTTTAAACACTCCTTTATCACTGATAGTGAAACTGACTGGGAAATTTCACATGTAGCTTTAACATTGGTATGCAACACACAAAAAAATCCATTGTTGGCTCACCACCCTCTGGCTAAATTTCCCGTTTAAAAATATTTACTGTGCAAACTTATCAACTAGTCAGATGTTCACAAATTAGAGTTTATATGATCCAGAACAATGTTTTACGAGACAGTTGGTTTAAAATACTACAAGTTCATTACAGAATTGTCTTCTGTTGGACTGTTGGACTAATCACACTTGAGGTCTCTGTGGCCAATTACATTTTGTTTTTGCAAAAATCCAATTTTATTTCGCTTGGTTGCTCACATTACTAATTATATTCAAATCCATTACACTTCTGTCTGACAAGTTCACAACCCCAAAGCAAAAGAGTAATGGTGGATGACAGTGTCCCTGTGTTATTATTAACCTGTTGAGCAATGAGAGGCAGTGATATTATGACCACATCATAACAAGATGAAGAAAGGTAAGAAAGAACAGAGCATTTTTATTTACAAGAGCCTTGAGTGGAGCAGTGAATACTGCTGCTGTAGATAAATCTGTGTGGAACTTTAGTAGGAGTAGAAAATGAGGTTATATTTGGATCAAATGTGACATTGACACAGTGGGTAGCACTGCTGCCTTGCAGTAAAAAGGTTCTGGGTTCAATTCCCAGCATGTGAGGGGGTCTCTCCAGGTACTCCGGATTCCTCCCACAGTCCAAAAACATGACTGTTAGGTTAATTGGCTGCTCTAAATTCTCCTTAGGTGTGTGTGCGTGAATGGTTTTTTGTCCTGTTTGTCTGTCTGTGTTGCCCTGTGATAGACTAGCGACCTGTCCAGGGTGTGCCAAATAACAGCTGGAGATAGGCACCAGCAACACTAGAAACCCCAGCAGGGATAAGCATTATGGAAAATGGATGGATGGTTCCTGTGTAGAGGAAAATGCTTTCCCCATAGCATGCCTTGGTGTGTAAACCATCTAAATATGGTACTCTAAACCAGTGGTTCCCAACTTTTTTGACTTGTGTGCCGCTTTGAGTATTTTGTCTTACCATTAGTACCCCCCCTCAGTCAAAGTATTGGTGAAACTTGGAAGGCTGAAACTTAGAAAGCGATCAGATACATACCAGATTTACTACCACATGTAAAAGTGTCTACAATCTGATTTCTAGGGGGTGAAAAGATCAGTTTTGAGTCACATCTGCTTGCTGTGTGCACGTAGCCTTATTCTACATCTATACATTCTAATTCCCTAGATTTGAACTTTCTAAAGACATTAAGAGAACTAGCTACTGTAGATGGTAAATCCTTATAATGTTTATAGAATTTAACTTCTAAAATGATTGGGTGTG
The DNA here is from genome assembly GCF_000732505.1 of Cyprinodon variegatus. Taxonomy (NCBI): domain Eukaryota; kingdom Metazoa; phylum Chordata; class Actinopteri; order Cyprinodontiformes; family Cyprinodontidae; genus Cyprinodon; species Cyprinodon variegatus. The sequence goes on from NW_015151728.1 coordinate 97,548, forward strand.
ATGTAGAAACAGAACAGATCTCCGCTGCCAGATGGTCTTCAGGTTACTATCCGGCCAATTTACAATGTAATCAGTAACCAGATAATTCATTACCTTGTAAGCACAATTCGTCTTTCTAGGCTGTTTTGTGATGACCAAGCACAGTTTAGGACGAATGTCTGAGGGACAAGTGGAACCTTTACTGATTAAAGCTTCAACTGCTTTAGGGAAGACTGGTGCGCAAAGGGGGAAATGAAGTGAGACAATGGAGCGTGAGGGTTCAAAACACCTAATGGAGTGGCCTGCTTGCTGAGCTAATAGACTGCTTCAAATTGAAAGGAGCAGCAGGCGTCTAAATAGAGCGATGAGGAACATTTCCTCCTGTTCATTTCATCAGCTTCTACTTGGAGAAAAAGACAAAATAGAAGAGGAGGGGGAAAAAAACAACTTTGCCTGCCACATATTGTTTGCCATAGCGAAGGATTCCTTCATATTTAATCATTCTTCCACTTTGAACTGTGACTGAATTCCTTGTGGAGTAAAAAATGTGTTGTTGTTTTTTTGGTTTCAACTGTTCCAAAATGTGGTGGAACAATAAAAATCTCTCATCGTTTCAATAATTTTCTATTATCCTTTATGTAGATTCATGTTTTTCTGCTTATACTTACAGTAGTTCATAGGAAGAGAAACAATTGTCATAGCTGAATTGTGACCATAATAGTCAGCAGGGGTCAGACAGGTACACTAAAACCACCAATTAACCTACTAAACAATAGCTGAGAAATAATAAATTATTAAAAAGTAGTTTGCGAGATTTGGCACTTTCCAAAAAAATGATTTATTCAGCAATAAATAAACCCTTTCTGTTCAATTAGAGTTTAAGAAAACAAGTCATGCCACTCAGCTTGAAGCTGACTGGAAGATTTGACCTCTTCCTTAACGCTGTGGGGCCACAACTGTGCTAATTAGCTGTAAATTGTTAATCAATAAATGCAGTTTTTCCTTCTCAGTGCCATTGATGCATTCACTAACCTGCATTGCAGTAACAGGAATTTAGCTATTTTGGCAGTTTATTTTCAGAAACACCTGGATTGCTCAGCTTCTTAGAAAACTAGAGATATCCCGGGTCTCAAAGACATAGAACATTGATCAAAAGCATGTTCTGCTTAAAGAGGAAAAACACGGCAGCGTTACCCGGCACTGCCAGTTTTCACTGAGGCAGAAAGCACTTGAAAGCACCGCAAAAGGGCTGTGGGCACACAGATGATAGCATCTCAACCTCTCCCCTGATAAACAAATCATTTTAAATGGTGTTTTTGCAAGGTGTCTGAATTTTAATCACATCTGCACTCACCATTAAATCCCATTCCGTGTACTGTCAATAGCTGCAAAGAATTAGGATGGACATTGAGTGGGGTGAATCCATGCAAGACTGTTTTTTCTCTGCCATAGACAGACATCAGCATTTATCTCTGTTTTGTTTGCTTCCTGATTTACTCACTAATTACATAAAGCGATCCTAGCACTTGATTAGAATTCAGAACTAATGCCTACAAGATGCAAATCACTTAATATTTTCTTAGGAAAGTAAAAGCTGTAATTATACTAGTACCACTATCCTTCACAATCACTTTTGACTAAAAGGCTGGGGGTGTGTGATTTTGGAGAAAATGATCATGGCTGAAATTATCTTTTTTATCAACATACCATGACAAAGGTGTAATGATGCAATTAGATCGCACATGGTATTTAGTTCATTAAAATGAGTCAGAACAAGATTGTTGCAAATAACCTAGATTTCTTTTCAATGGAGCAAGGTTTTTACAAACAAAAATAAAGTGTTTTAAAGAAACTGTACTGTTTACGTTCATATCTGACTTCTATGACTAATGCAGCTTCCAGCAGGACCTCCCTAAAGGTGGTGCTCTGACCAGAAGTAGTTGGGAAATAGCTTCATTTAATGTTTTAGCAAATAGGGGAAAACAATTACATATCTCTGTTTTTATGGAATTCTGTAGAGAATATTAGATTGTGTAAACAGGTTGATTAAACAGATTTGAAATCCTTGGTTGCTCTTGAAAATAATTGAAACATCCCTTTACTAAGACTGTTACAGTACATCAAGCTCACAAAACAAGACAATAGGTGATAATGGGGTTAGAAAAACATGGGAAAATATTTTTTATGCATATGTAAATCTAAGTGTTTTAGTTTTATGAGATTTAGAATATAGGTTTCAAAGTATGTTTTTAACAATTTAAGAATTTTAAATAGCCTCTCTTCCACTGCGGACCAAAATACAACAGCACCATTGATTTAATAATGGTTGAAGCTTCTAAAAGCTACTGTACACCTTTCTGGACTGCACTTGAACCTCTCTGTATGAACACATTTGAAGGTCATGCAAAGAATTTAGATGTAAAGAAGCTCCTTTCCGTTGCCTTCAATGTGTTGGAAACGTGAAATATTATGAAAGGCTCAAAGCTAGTTTGTGCAGAACAATTTAAACAGTTATGACACCTTTGTTATGGAAAACAGTTCTAAGTTTAGGCCCAAAAAGACAAATATGTATCTAATAAAAAGCAAGACTGTAGAGAATTATATAAGTGGCACAACATCTACTCGGCAGGTAAACACAGGAGCCAGTGATGCTGATATTTGTGAGGGTTTTTTTATGTATACTAATGGATAAAAGGCAATCCATAATGTCTTCTCATTAGTCATATTCAGTCATTTCTATTATTACAAAGAGGTAAATGTCCCAAAGAAAATTGTTTAATGCCTTTCTAATGTATTGTTTCACCATTGATTTACCATAAAACAAATTTAAGAATGTTATTAAATATGGAAAATAATTCATTTAAGAGGACTGTTATTTTGAGTGCTGCGCATGTAGTTATAGTGGGCTGTGGGAATTGAGAAAATAATTACATTACTATAATTCTTAATTATATAATTACTATTATTATCATTATCATTTTACATCCATGTATTATTATGATATCTTTTATTTTCTAATAGAAACATATTTCTTAACACATATTTTTAGAAAAATACAAATTACTTGTATAAACTTATGAAATTCATACTATCTATCTATCTTTATACATATTAGTGTATTTTGACATTCTCAACAATAGGAAAGAATTAAATGAATATAAGCTGCCGGGTCCTGTAACTGCAGGAGTATCAGCAGCCACCCTTATAGTGTGTTCCCACCAACTTTCCTCACAAAGTTACACCCTTGTATTAAGTATACATTTTTGACAGCGTACAATACGATGGAATATTTTCCTTTATATCAGGAAGTAAATATAAGGAATTACTCTAAACATATATGACACCGAACTGTAACAACAGCAGACATATTTGGTTTAGCCAAACCTCATGATGGAAAGCCCTGCAAACTATTTTTGCAGCCTCCGCATATGTATCTTATTGGGGGTTAAAAGTGCGTACTTCGCATGATGCAGCTGTAGATCACTACCTTGTGTATCAGAAAAAATGCAGCTGAAGCACTTCTGAAGTATCAGCGAGATAGTAGCCTATAAAAAAGCCTCATCATGGTTCAGTTGACAGAAAGAAATATTGCTGGGGAAAGGTAAGGGGGGTACAATTTGTTAGACAAGGTTATATAACTGCGTAAGTTATAAAACCATAATGTTTAAAAAAGAAAAGTTATTTACAAAACACTTCAGTAATTTTTCCATGAGAGAAGAGACCCCTATAAATATTAATCATTCTATGTTTAAACTATTGTATAGCATAGAAATTAATGTGTGTGAATTATCTGCCTGTTATTGTTCCTAATACTGCAGAACTATGCAGCATACTTGTGTGGAGAATTGCCATGTGGCTCCAGTTAATGTGAACGTGAGCCTCCCCAGAACATCTGTCAAAGATTAGCAGTAAAGTGAAAAAGGCAGTTCCTGTTCATACATTCCAAAATAATCTGGCAACAATTTTCCTCTGAGAAGGTTGAAAGGGGGAGGGGTCTGCAGGTCAGAGAAACTGCACAAACTCCTCTCTGTTTAGGCTTGGTTCTTGCTTTTCACAAAGGCAGAGAAATATCTGAAAATAATGAGTAAATACTATATAAAAGATTGTAGAAATGGCCCCTTTTACTGAGAGAATAAAGCAATAATCTGTCCTGCAGAAGACTATTCATTAACGTTAACCAAAATGCAACATAACACAAACCACTACTTTTAGGAATAAAAGTAATTTCTTTACAAAACACCTTTTGACCTGCAAATGTTTCCAACTTTAAGGATAGCATTGATTTCACAGTGTTAGATTATCAAGCTCCCATGTCTCAAAGCATCATGTTAGATGGAAAAAAAGAATCTCTAAGACAAATAAAAAAAGAAAATGGGATGTCTCATCATATGAGGAAACATGCTATGATCAAATAACTTAAGCTTCAGAAAGTAAAGTGCATTGCAGGTGTTGTTTTTTTTTTAGTATATCTGTCTTTTTCTTTTTAAGGATGGTTTAACCTTTGTACTTATGTGAGAGGCCTGATCCGTGACCCAGGGTTGGACCTTTAGTGTTTCACAGTGCTGTGCCCTTGTAAAACCATTCTGATTGGCCAATTTTTGCTTTTACTAAAACAATCTTCTCACACCAGAAAATCTATTCACACCATTTGTTGCATGTGAAACAACTGATAATGGAATTTAGGCAAAAAGTCAAATTACAATGCAGAGAAAACTGTGATAAATATCTGCTTTTCTTACTCCAATCCATGGCCTACATTGTAAATGTAAGAGAGACTGCATTATAAAATCTGTATTGACATGCTGCACGGTTAATCTATAATATGTGCATGAAATTATATTTCTACGGGGCAAATAGTTAACCAATACATGTAGTGGAGAAATAGAAAACCAGTGACTGTCTTGGTATTCATGCTACTGATTTTGTGTAGCAAAAGAATCAAATGAAAGTTGTGAAATAAAAGCAGTGAGATTGTTCGTGCAATGCCAGAAGTCAAGTACAGTAGGTGGTCCTTAGTTACAGATAAAAGAAGCAAATATACATGCTTGTTATCGTGAACCCTTCTAAAGAAACATTAAAGTTCTGCCTCTGGATTTTATATTTCCAGAACCAGATTGGTAGGAAAAATCACTGCAGACCTAATTTATTTTTTACCCTGGTCATAACTGCTTCCAACCTCTGCCCTCTGGTAGGCACTACAGAGCACTGTATGACAAAACCAACAGATCCAGGAACTATTTCTCTCCACAAGCCATCACTATAATGAGCTGCTCACTCTTACTCACAGTGTCAGGAAACACCAGCAACTCTACCTCCATTTATCCCATGTTCACATGTTATCACTTATTCTAATATCTACTAATTCATTTCTGTATCGCCTGCACTCTGCTAATTGCTCTACAGCTCCACTTTATTTTATAACTGTATTATTGTGTTATTACATACATAAGTGCATCATAAACATTGTATGATCCAAAGTCAAATTCCTGGTATGTATATACATACCTAGAACATAAAGCTGATTCTTATCCTGAAGAAATAATCTCATAAGCTTTATCCAAATCCAAAAAGACATGTTCACTTAAAGTTCAGGGGCTGAACGTTTGGTGCACAAACAGTTAATAAAAGTGTATTATATAGCATATATCCTATTGCATAGTATATCCCAAGCTTTTGGGATATACAGTAGGGTGGTGTAAAGCCTGTTTCTTACATATTTAGGGATCATTTGTCAATTTGAAAACATTTAAATCCTTGGAGAGATCATGGCGCCTCATGCTGTAGAGCGTACTGTATGCTGTTGGAGTTTGTATTTTTAACAAGATCCCCAAAAACACCAATAAGGGGAAAGCATACTGTTTTCAGATCAGCAAGATTAATTGTATAAATCCAGTAAATCCATGGTGGAAAACCCATTAACAGGATTTAAAATCTTCTAGTACTTTTTTTGTTTATTCATTTAATGTTATAATTTTTACAGAAAACATGTATGGCATTTTTGTGTTTGTTTTTCCCCTTCCCTTTTTGAAAATTGATTTTGCTGTAACTCACTTCATTAAACACACCAGTGTTAAAGCACAAATTTATTGTTTGGACATAATGATTACTTAAAAATCAATAAGGAAACTTGCAGGTGACTTTGAAAGTATTTTCTGAGAATCTAAAAGCACAAGACGAATGCCACAAACAGAGCTTTCAAATTCCTGCCGTAGACTCCATAAACAATACTTTCAAAGCTGGGAAATACATAGGGGATGCCAACTGACAATGCAGAAGAATATTGTAAGTCAAAAACAAGATCAAAAGCAAGCTTGAATGCATCATAACTAGATGTCAAATATCAGAAAACTCTGTGACTTGGAATGTCAAAAGTCTTTGACTGGCTATGTGTGTGTGTGGGAGTGTGATTCAGGCACAAGCACATCAAGATGTCACTTTATAACCTCTGGCTCAGGAGGCTCCTGTCATCTTCACATTTCAGAGATCCTCAGCCTGCCCTGCCAGCTATGCTAAATATAGAATGGGGACAGAATTTCTGTACGGAGCCACTGCTCTCTTTATCTACATCTAATGTTAAAATGCATGTTTATACACAGCCTTCATCCTACTGTTATTCACATACGAATGCAGGACTACACGGACCAGCACATCAAGGGATGTTAAGATCCTTATTGCACTCCGAGTGCAGAGGTTTGGATCCCTCATAAGAGTTGCTCACGCTTTCCAATTACATTTCTGTCTAGGGTCTTGGACTGTGTTATTGTACCTTGGACAGTCGCTCAAAAATTCTTTCATTCTGCCCAGAGGAACAATCAATCACTCGTCTTTACCTGGCCAGATCTCAAAACGCACCACTCTGTCAGAGAGAGAGAAAGAGTTACTTTATTTGACCTTGTTCTGCTTCTTACCTCGTCTGGGCAGAGTTACCGAAGGGAGCAGAAGAACTCTCTGTGGCAATTAATTGTGCTACTTATCTGTAATGTGAACGCTGGATGTTACATCTCCAGCAGATATTAATTTAAGGATGTCTCAGGATGGGCAAGGCCAAAGCTAAATATACAGAGAAGCCTGTATTAAAGAATATAGATTCTTTTGTAATGTGATAACCCCTTTTCTGGCTTAGTTTTTTTTTTCCCTCTTTCATCTTTTTTTACTTAGTCATTGTGCTCCATTGAAACTAAACACTGAGTTAAATGGGAAAAACAGCCTTAGTTTTTGTGATTTTTTGTTTTTGGACATGCAGAAAAATCATAATTTTAACCAAATAAAATGGAGGACATTCAATTTAAGTAAACAGGAAGAGAAAAAAGCCTCACCGTGGCAACAAGTCTATTAATACTTCAGGCACATGCATGCAGTTATTTTAAGAAAGCAGGGGCACTATTATTAGCTACAAACACATCAAGCCTGTATAATTAATGTGTAATGTATGAATTTCATTTCAACACACTAACTGGAATCTCAGATTAATTTTGTACGTCAACTCAATGAAACAAATTAAAACATGATTAAGCAGATAAACTTCTAAACATTTAAAATAAATGTGCAGCACTTCATTTCCATGATGACCGGTCTCTATGTTCTGATTTTCATGATTGCAAAATTCTACAGTGGATATTTGTAATAAAAAATCCTTTGTGAGTTCTTAAAAAAAGAAAAGAAAATTTCACAATTTCAAACTGTGAAATTGTGAACTAGGCAATTCAGTACAAAGACAATTCAATGTGCTTTATATGGATTAAACAGTAGAATAGTAAACTAGGTGGTCAAACACAGACTAGACTCATAAAAACACCTGTGAATAAGCTTTTACTTGGTTAAGTATCTGAACAATATTGTTTATCTCTTTCAAAACGTATGTCATCTCTTTTTTTACAGAGCAAACAAAATGCTGCCTGTTTTGTGGCTTCTTTGTTGTAAGGTCACATAAAGATAACTTCTCTTCACACCCTGCCAAACATTTGTAGGAAACATAGATAGGAAAAACAGAGCTGTGTTCCAATTCACACTTATACAAAGTACTTTCACAAACCAAAGCAACAAATCCAAGGCTAGAATGATGCTAGAAAAGTTAACTGCAGTCTGGCTACAATAGCATGTAGCCTGTCTAATACCATAATGCAATATCCCCAATGTTACTGTAGAAAGAGCATCACTGCCAAATTAGCACTTAAAAGCAACTTTTAAATCTAGAACAACTATATCTTAGCTTAAGTAAATATGTCAAAATAAAACTGATGAAACAAATGGACGGCTTTATTACCCCTGTGCAACAATAATGATACATTTTATTTTATATCAACACATTAGACAAATGTGTTGCCTTTTTAAGTACTGGGTCCTCCAAATATCATTGAGAGCAGTGCAATACAAAAAACTTTTTTTTTTTTTGGTTTCTTTCTTGCAGTCGTTGACTTTTTCTGTGCCTGTACTAACGATGACGGAGTTAATGGTGTCTCTATCTGTCTTTGTTTAGTGTGTTTTGTAAATATCTTATTTGTCTGCGACATCAACCTGCCAGGAGGGACTCCAGATGGAAATTAGCCTAAGGCTATAATCTGGGATATTTATATTAACTAATACATAATAATCTAATAAAATCATATTAATATGCATTTTCCTAAATTTTTTTTCTAAACAATTCAATAAATTATTTTTTAAGCTTTGTATAAAATATAGAAATATAAGCCCAATATTTACCATACCAAAAATTGAGTTTTATTCATTTTCTCTTCCTAATGGTTAGGCTGTTTTGCAACCTCTGACTTTGAGTTGATTAAGTCACTCTATTCCAATATAAAATGCATGGTTCGCTACAGAGACCTAGAGACCCCTGGGTCAGGCAGCCACTCCATAACTACAGCTAGCCCTCTAGATTGGAGGCTGGTAAACATTAATGGATGCATAGTTATGTAACTTGTAGTTTGATTCCAGTAGTAGATGTGCCCTAATCACTATGCATATACGCCTACGTAAAACTTTAACTGCTAAAAATAAGGTTCATATCATGGCATTTAGAGCTAAAAGCAAAACCTGCCCTACAAAGAGCAGAATAAAATTGAAATAACAGGCCAATCCAGCTTTTTCTTATTGTCGGGGAGCCAAAAATGCTGCATATTAATGAATTAAAAATTCCTAGATGACAATAATACATCAGAACATTCTTAATTAACTTATGTATGTAAAATTTATTTTGACATAGTAACAAAAAATAATTTATATGAACATAAATAATCCTAACATATTCTGACATAGCGTCAAGCCACTCATAGCAAACATACTTCATGGAAATAGTGTACACATGCGCACTCAGGACAGCTTGCCTTATTCAGAACAACTTGTCCTGACAAGCGTTTACATGCACGCCAAATTAATTGTCAATCCGTATAAACCACCAGATAATAATTTCATTTTGATCCTGACAATGCAGGGGAATGGAATACTGTAGAATACTTCCTATGTAATATATATAAATATATATAGTGCATAATTGTGCCATATATATTCAATGCTTTGAACTTCCACATCAATAAATTTTTTTGCACCATGTTTTTCTCTCACGCTGTTTAGATTTGATGACTGCTGCGGAAATGAAAATGTCATGAAAGCTATACAAAATGAAATTTATTTTTGTGTACACTCTGTGTACAAAATGACAATAAAAGTTGTCTATGTAAGTCTAAGTCTATGTGCTATGTTTACATGACACATTTTTAGTTTGATCAGATATTTTCCTTTGATTACTTATGTCCAGGTAAACATAGCTTATGTCCTACAGTATAAAGCAGCAACATCAACTAGTACCTGCTCTAATGTAGAAAACAAACAAAAAAACAAACAAAAAAATCGTAAATATTGAGCAAACAGAAAAGAGAAAAAGAGACCAGTTGAGTAATTGGTTAACAGAAAGAGGGAACAAGGGGATAAATGTCTGTATTAATACATGTTCCACTATTATTGAAATAATAGGAAGGGCCCCATTGAAAACTGTCTTGTCCTGGGCAAAGGCTAGGATGTTTGCTTGCATGCTGAAGTAACTAAACACAAACCCTTTCACAATAAAAATAAAGGGTTTTATACATATATTGAGATGTTGTGCCAGGAGATGTTGGTATACTTCTACTTGCTCAATTGTATCTTGATCAATGTTATAAAAAACAACAAAAGTAACAACTTCTTAAAATCATAAATGATAATGCAAAAATCAGCTGAAAACAAGCATCCAAAACAGAGTAGGTAAGCGTCTAAACCTTCCCAGATCAGTCAGCATAATATTTGCATTGTTCAGTGTTTCATAACCGGCCCATTGTCATAGTAGATATGAAGCCTTAATGGAACTTATACATATAGCAATTACACACATTTTTACAAGCCCTTGCTAAAATCATCACATGATGGGGCCAACTGCATTCTCTCCACTCATTTTGTATACCCAATAGGACAAACACTTAAAGTTGAACTCCAAAAGGTCAGCCTTTAGGTGAAAAACTGCTGCTGTGTTACATGCATATTCCCTTTATACCAAACCACTCCTAAACCATATCACAGGGAGCTCTAAACTTGTTCAAGTAAGCCACTGCTATTCAAACACCATTCTAACCAGCACTCATGACTTTGTTTTTTTCTCAGTTCCATAGCAGGTATTAGAACAAGAGCAAGACATGTTGTGTGACACGACTTACTGAACGTCATGATAAAACTCTGACGATATTATAACAGAAACTTCAAATCAGTGAAGTCAGAGCAGAATAAAGCATTCACTTACTGTAGCTGCAGACCAGGAATTGACTGAGTAGGTTGTGCAACAGCAATGTTTGGATTTGCACAAGAAGCATACCAATTGCTTTAATTTCATGACATGCAATGTAAGTGAAGGCCAAATGGTTTAAATAGAAATATTTGGTAACTATTTAAGACATTTGCAGAATAAAACCCTTGCTGCCACAACCTGGGGCAAAATAAGAAAGTACATGCATATATTTGTTTACATTAGTTGTCACTAGAGGGGTTTAATCACAGCAGGCCTTCCTCTAAAGAACTTGACTGCATGGTACATAAATCTGGAGACAACAGTTAAAAGGATGGGTCAAGTGAACTTTTATCCCATTAATTTAGCCTTATTCTAATAGATCCCTTTAAAAAGAGCAACAACTATGGCTTACAGATTAAAGCTGACGTCTGCTTTTCCATGATGTCTTTAAACAAAGCACAAATAGGAGCTTTTAATACAACCTACATGAATCATTCTGTGCCATTCCTTACTGTAAGGCAATATATTCTGACATCATTCCGAAATAAAGCACTCAGACGTGCTTTTTTATGACGATTTCTAAATGATTGGGATAAAAAATATTTACAATTAATTCACTTATTAGTGGAAATTGTTAAAGGCACGCGCTCCGTTAATTGGCTGTATTTCTGAGCTGTTAAAGAAACCTAAAATGACTTACCCAGAAACAAAGAGCGCAAGATTGCAGACATCACGGCTGGAAATCCCAAAAGCAACGGAGCAGGAAACAATGCGCTCAGACCGCCTCTGGATTCATTGGGCTGACCTAAGCGCAGGCACGGCGAGGCGGCACCATCAGCGAGCTGAACAGCGAAATCACACACAAATAAATCTTCATTCAGCGCCTCAGTCCAAGGACGTACAGTAGTAGTATGTTGCACACGCCCGACTCATCTAAGCCTCCCAAGGAGAGCAGGAGGGAGAGAAAGAGGCAGAAATGTGGCTCTTTCTCTTCATTGTCATGTGCATCGCATGCGTCCAAATCAAAGTTGCCCCCAGGTTGTGTGGATCTGGCGTGGGACGTGTTGGTTTCAGGCTCCCCTCTGTCTCCTCCTCGGGCAGCCTCTCCTCTTCTCCTCCTCCGCCGCACAAAGCACCCAAAGAGGAGGAGAGGGCGAATAGGTGGCTGATGAGGGGATGCTGAAGGATGGAGACCTCTAGAGTCTGAAGTTCTCTTACGCATCCAGAGCATCTTACAACACACTGAAAGGATTGATGGGAGGGTGCGTGTCACCCTGTAGCTGCTGTATATTCGCTTTAAAACAACAAAAAAGCAAATTATGCTTGAAAATAAATATACATGAATTTAGTTTATTTTTGTGTGTGTTCAAAGTACAGAATGATACAATAATGATTTGTTTACCAGTGTGAGAAATTACCACTTCAACTGACAAGTTGATTTATGTGGCCACTGTCATAGTAAATGAATAATCCTTTCAAATATGATCTTGCTGCATGTGTAAATGTGTGTTTTTTATGCTACCAGAAGGTAGCAGTTTGAACGCATTTATTATAGCATTCACAGGATGTTATATGTGCATCATGAGCATGAATGCCTTGTGAATTTGTAACTTTTTTTGTTGATTTACTTTTTCTTGTTAATTTAAAACAATTGCAATATTTTTTAGAAAACAAGAATAGTCTATTTCATTTTGGATGAGGTCACAGAGTATTTTTAATCCTCTGTTCTCTTAATTGGACACCAGGAAGTATGGAGACGGCTTGATGCACTAATGGGGGATTCCAAAAATAGACTAATTAAAATTAATAAATACAATTTATAAGTAAAGGATAGGACAGCAATCTCTTACGGATGCACAATTTAGCTAATTTAAGTTTTTCTAAGGTTACATCTCTACCAGATATTTGTTGTTGCCATCAGTGAGTGTTAGGTAGGCTGTAGGCTTGTAGATTTTTAACCACTCTTAGGAGAATCAGTAGCATTAATTTAAACGTTCGTTCACTTTCACGGACTCAGTTGTTTAAGCAAACTCTGTACATTTTTATGATGATGTTGGGAACAGTGGTGGTACCAAACAATTTTCCTACGACTGGCTACTGTAGGCAGGGGACAAAGTGCCCTAAGGGGCGGCCGAAAACTGATAGGCATCAAAAACATCTTAGGGTCAATCAATACAGATCAAAACAAACGTACATGAAAACGAATGCACACATTAATTTCCAAATAAATCACTAAAGACAGACCTGATTTTCAATACGGTCCTTGCTGAAAAAGCTATGGACATATATATACACATCAGTACGGTTTAAAATGATTTATGGATTTAAAATGATCTTTTATTTCTGGGTGGATCATCTAAATAAGTGGTTCTCCTAACTGTCAACCATTCTGGTGATATGTTTACATCCTGTGCGCTCTTCCCGTTAGCTATCTTTTTCTGCGCACACGCAGGTTCAGTTGTATATTCGTGGTGAGCTATGGACAGTCATTTAAGCTCACCTTTATCACCACCGTTGTGTAGCACCTGTGTGCCGCTTGATGCGTAAATAAGCTTCCTGGAGCACAGCGTGCCGGAGTCCATGAATTGTATTGTGCCCACTCCATGCAATTTTTCATTTGTGATACAGCAAAGTTAATCTTATATTCTCAAAGCCTGCTGATAGGTCCTTCAGGCCTACCAAACATTGTCAGGTTTGATGTTAAGCTCACTTTAGTGTAGAAAATTAGGATTATGTTTAGCCTAGATTTTTATAAATCTAGATCCCTTTATATTAATAATAAAATTACAATTTGAGTCTGATCGTTTCAACTCGAAACACAGGTGGTAGCTACAACAAGACAATTAACTTAAATATAGCTTTACACTTGCTATGTAAGTTATAAAACGATCAATTTCAATCAATTCTTTATGGCTGAAAAAAAAAAATTACTTTGCAACTAGCCAGAAACATTGAGGTCAATATTACATAATATATACATCTGAGCCTATATGGCTCTTGAACTGATTAACAAGTCAGACTTAGATTTCAGTCTGTTATTTTATCTTTTTTTTGGATAAAATATGGTTCAAATTTATCATTTAGACTTCAGAATTAGCAATACATTCATGCCTATCATGATGTCATGTAAACCTCAGATGGAAACTACTGATACTTGAAATTGTGTAAGGCTTTCACAGTGACCCTTAGGTTTTAATCTAACAAAAAGGCTTGTTTAACTGTATGAAAGATTTGCATAAAATCTACAATTTAAGGTCAAACCTGAAAGAGCACAGGGCTACTAAATAACATTTCCTGTATTTGCAAGGTGTAAAAATAGTCATAATACTTGAATATATTATGATTACAGCAGCTTGTTCATAGCTTAAATACTAACAAAAGGTCATCATCTAAAACACTGTCCTAAAGCTATTCATTAACCCACAAGAAAGCCATGAAAAACAAGAAAATGTTCAGTTTTCTTAATGATCATTTGCTAACACAGAAAGTGGGTTCTATAAAATAACTCACTCTGTCTTTTATAATAATCTGCTTCAGGTTAATCCAAGGTTGTATTACTACAGCTTAAAATTACAAACTTAAAATCTCTGTGGCTCATCCAACTGTGATGTTACTTTCTAAATAAAAAATATTAAGAATGTTAAATTCTTTCTGCACATCTGTTCTAAACTAGCTGCAAATTGTTTAATTCAGATGATACAGTGAAGATGACAACAAATACCAGGAGTTTGGATAAAGCTATATTTCTACATACTGAGTGACCTTTTCAGTATTTTATTTCCCCCCACGCACCAAAAGTAAACATTGCATCCTGGTCTCACAGCATTACATCCAGGCAGCGTGACCTCTATACGAGCACTATATGGCAGTTGCACACAAATTTGCTGAAAGAATCGCAGTAGTTAGTGTAGTAGATTTTTTATTGTATTGGGCACACAACTCCCCTTGTGATGTGGGGATTTCCTTACTGAGATGTAAATGTAATCAAACTAGGATCTGTGGGCAAGATATTGGATGTTATGTTTAAATCAATGCATCAATGTCAATGTTGGTTTATTCATAAAACGCTTTTGGTTAAACTCAAGGTATTTTATAGTGAAATTAAGCAAACCAAATGTAGGAAACTGTTCATGCTGATTTAAAAACATGGAGTAAAACATAGAATATAAAGTCTAAGCAAATAAAACTCTGATTTCAAAGTGTAGAACAATACATTAAATGACATTTGAGTACAC
>NW_015151728.1:112909-114746 GCF_000732505.1 Cyprinodon variegatus
GAGAGAGAGAGAGAGAGAGAGAGAGAGAGAGAGAGAGAGAGAGAGAGAGAGAGAGAGAGAGTTTGCATGTTCTTACAGAGCATGCATGAATTTTCTCCGGGTACTCAGGTTTCCAAAAACATGGCTGTCAGGTTAATTGGCTTCTCTTAATACTCTTTAGGTGGGAGTATGTGCGTGAATGGTTGTTTGTCCTGTTGGTCTCTGTGTTGCCCTGCGATGTACTGGCAACCTTTCCAGGGTGTACCCCGCCCCTCGCCCAAAGACAGCTGCTGATAGGTACAGTACCAGCACCCCTTGCAACCCCAATTGGGATAAACATGACAGAAAATGGATGGATTTTAATATATACATGTATATTTTTTAGATGTGCAAGGGAAATATTTAATCTTTAATGAGTAGTAAATCATCATCCCATGTTTCGTCCGTTTGGTGACATATCCACCCTAGGGCGCAAAAATCTTTGCCCATAGAGGCTGCATTCGAATTTATGGGAAGCGTCCTCCAAAGGCCGGATTCTGAGGCTGATTACGTCATGGCGTAGCGCCGAGGTCTGGTCGGATTCCAAGACTCCTCGTTATGCAGCCTACAAATGCGTCCGATTTGAAGGATGATTAATTTGCGAGACCAAGCAAGCCAACTGCTCTGTGATAAGAGGAAAAAGGCATTTGGTGCTGAACAGTGGTGAATACTGGAAGTTCAGTTTAATATAATACAAGTATGTGAAAAGTTCCGTCTGAAATTAATGAAAATAGTAGTTTTAATGGTTATTGAGCCAGATATGTGGTGGGTATTGTTTTATTTATCTAAATGTTTTTATACTGTGTAAATGGGTTTGGCTGTAATTTAAGGACAGATTCTAATATATCTGCAGTGTGGGGACTATAAATCTGATATGATTTTTATTTTTTAATTCTGCACAATTTGCTTAACAGTAATTTTTGTTGTTGAATATAAGAGATTTTGCAGATATATTTTTTATACATACATTGTTTAGATTTATCTATATCTTTCTACCCCTTTTATAGAATATAACAGAATAGAAAATACCTTTAATATCCCACAATGGGGAAATTCTGGCATTTACAGAAGCAAAAAGATTATAGAAAAAAATGGTCACACAAATGTGGACCTTTGAAAAATGTATAAGAATAAGATAATAGTGAAGAGTTAAAAGATAAACAGTGAAATACTTTACTGTAAAGTGTTTTAACAACATAAAAATTGTTCAGCTGGAGAATAAATAACCAATATACAGCTATGGACATTTTTACAGTAATGGATATGTGTAAAACAACAGCAGCATGTTATTTAATTGATTAAGGTTTATATCACTACATCGGCTTTTATTTGTTGATGTTTCCAGTGGTTGTCACATTTATTCCTTTCTTTATTCTCATGAGTGTAGCCTTTGTTCACTTTACAATAAAAAAAAGAGAAAAAATTTAAAAGAAACAATTTTGAAAAATTCAGTATTCATCCTTTTCCTGGTTTATGTGTCAGCTGTAATGTTTTCTAAAGAGCGTATTGTGGGAAAGCTACGGAAGGCTAGACCTGTTTGAATTCACAGCCAAAACTCCTCCGGTCTCCTTATTTTCACAAACTTCGAAGGACCCATACCAGGTGGACCATGTTGTTCATGCGCAGTAACTCCTCTGCAATACAAAGGTACAGGAGAGCTCAGGGCGCAGTTATGCCTTCGCAAGAAGGCTTGGCTAACTGCAATTAGGCTAACACTTTATTCTGCTTTTCTGCCTCCTTTTTATAATGTCATAATTAGAGGTGAGTATTGGCATGAGTGTTGCGATTCGATACATGTCGCGATACTTGGGTCACGATA
>NW_015151728.1:114889-130179 GCF_000732505.1 Cyprinodon variegatus
GAAAGATCGATATTATATTGGGCAGCCGAATATCACGATATATCGCCAAAACGATTATTTCCCACACCCCTAGTCAGGATCTGACCCAGCAGGGATAAAGACAGGTAGGACTGATATACAGTAAAGCACTTTTTAGAAAAGGCAAAGAAAAATGAACAATCTGGAATTCACATGAAAAATAATATAATATAGTGTACTTTTTCTAGGTGTTTGTTAATTTGCATGTTTGCCTTTAAATGAACACATTCTCAGAAAATCTAGTTTTTGTATATTAAAAAAATATAAAGCAGACTAATAGCTTCTTCTTTATTAAACTAGTACATAATAATTTTTAGGTTTGTGACACCATATTGGACCATGCAAAATGCAAATTTGCCTTCACAAGCCTCAGAAAGGCTATATTTATGTACAAAAAGTAAGCCTGTACATGGAATTATATTTTGTTTTTATGAAGTGTTTTTATAATGTTTTGTTGATATTCATATAAATATAGTCATGTTATAACTTAGTATATGGTTTTTGGTATACGTCTATTTTGAATTTATAGCCCCCACCAAGGATCCAAGGATCTTTGGAGTCTATGGACATAGAGAGAGAATGTCTCAAATTAGTATTAGTATTAGCAACCTTTTCTAATACTATTAAAATTCAAATACAAATTAGTGGAAGATCAGTGAGATCATGTTGCTTGAATAAACTTTCTTGACAGAAATATTAAACATCTTTAGCGGGGTAGCAGTAAAAAAATTATCATTTTTTGTTATTCCTATTAATATTTAACAAACTATGTTGGTAGTAGTTTAAATAAGAGGCATCATTTGTTGAATTCAAAACATGCCATATTTCCGTTTGGTTTAGTAGTAATTTTTGAAGCTATGATGATTCATGACTGGGATCAAAGGTGGTTTAACATCTGTTTAGATCCAGAAGGCACATTCATATTTACTTAATGTTTTTCTAAATTTTGTCCGCAAGCTTCTCAAATATGGGATTATTCAATCAATATTTTTAAACCTGCCACACAAAATGTATCTCTTGAGAGGATTTTGGGAGGGATGTGTAATGAAAGCAGCATGGTCTAAGTTGGGTAAACAAACAGCAAAATGAGAACTACAGCTGTTTACTGACTGCTTCTCTTGTGCCTGGACACAAATTAATCCTCCCCTCTTCTTTGTCTTAACAATCAACAGAAATAACAAAAGGATTCTCTTTATCCCGTGACCACTTTACTTCCTCGCTCTCTGCCCTCAAGTGACCCACTCTCTAGCACGTGCCTTCCTTTTTCTCTTTCTGTTTTACTTCTTTTTCCTCACAATTTGTTGTAACACATGGATAAAACTACAACTGATAGGCAGCAGGTGCAAGAAATGAATAATAATTCTGTATTCTGCATGAAACGACAATGCTTTGTGAATGGCATGCTACAGGCTTGTGTGTTTTGTTTGTAATTCCATGCTGTTCTCCTTCCTGTCTTTTTATTTTTCCAGCAGAATGTAAAAGGTCACAGTCTCAATGAAACTCTCCTCCACGCAGGTTGGTTTACACAGAACTGAGCTGCAGCACCGTGGAGTGAAGTGCACATGAAAGCCATGGATGGCTGGGTTTCAAAAGCATGCATACCTCATCTAGTCAATGACAATGTAATCTGAGCCCTAAAAAAAGCCAATAAACAACAAATATTAGATATCATCCCACAGATTACTTTACACTTTTCAGTGCTTTGTTTACACAATGATTGATTTGCCCAAATAACTTAAGGAACTTGTTACATTTAAATATCTAGATGTGGTGAAGATGACTGGCTAAAGTTTCAATTGAATATCAGAATGGAGAAGAAAGGTTTTTGGTTCAGGCAAGTTGGATGAATGTAAAAATTTTGTATTAAGCTTGAATTTTCAACCACAAGCGTCACTCAGGTTTATGAAGAGAATTTAAAGAAAAGAAGATAAGGGCAAAAAACTTGCATGTTCATGCCTATTTGGTCTGAGATGGCAGAAATGATGGAGCAGTTTAATCGGTCTCCGCCAAGTGACGTCAATTGTTTACCTCGGGCGCGGTACACTATGCCTTTTACGCCTAAAATGGCGTCTTAGCAACAAATGTCACGTGACTGGCGGAGACCGATTTTCCTAAATCCGCCCCTGTTTTCAGGCTTATGTTAACTGTAATGACTTATCTTGGACAGGCTGCTATGTAAACAGGCCTTTAGTCCTTCGTTTAGCTATGCTGCGGTTGTTTACACTACACCTTTTACACCTAAAATGGCGTCTTAGCAACAAAAGTCACGTGACTGGCGGAGACCGATTAGCCTTTCATTGCAACCAAGGTACTGTAGATACAACCTCAAACATAAAAGCAGAAAACCTACATTAACATGAGACCAGCCTTCTTATTTCAGCTTAAAATTTTAAACAAGTGCTCTGCTGTCTGACTGTTGATCAGTTTTTCATGCTGCAACATATATATTGAAACAATGGTCACATACAGCATTTTACTTTGGATACTTTGGACCTATTCGTATGAAGAGAGAATTGTTAAATTCTAACTCAAATAAGCTTAAGACTATTTCTTGAAAATGACAATACATTTGATATCTACCAATAGCCTCCACGGTGACCAGGTCTTAATCCAATAGAACCTTTGGGATGTGGGGCAAGAGGAAATTCTAATCACGATTAGAATAAGTGCTACCCATTGTGCAATGGGTAGCACTGTTACCTTGCAGCAAGAAGGTTATGGGTTTGATTCCTGGCCCAGGACCTTTCTGCATGGAGTTTGCACCACCGGCACCACCGTGACCCTGACAACAGAGGACTAAGCAGGAGAAAACGAATGGAATGGATGGATGGATTGTGCAACTGTTCCCTGTTAATACAGGAAAATATTAAATAATTTTTTTTTTTCATTTTGTTAAATCTACACCACATAGAAATAAAGTCAATAAGGCAAACAGGGGCCCAGCTCATCACTACCAGGACACACCCACCCAAAAGGCAATTGAGTGCATGCTTACCTTTATTTTCCTGCTTCCTGCTTTTCAGAATAACAGCACTTAGGGTATTTGGCCGGCTTAATTACAAATAAATAGGAAACAATACTTGAGACCGGATGTATTTTTGATTTTAATGCGAGCATTATTGTTTACTTGTCTGGTGGACATTGTAGATGGGGCCACAGGAGGCAACCTGTCTGCATTTGGTGGTTTGGCCTTGGTGCATGATATAGCACCCCAATGCAGATGGCCTCACAGATGGTTGATATTTATACCACAGGGCCTTGAAAAGTCACCAGTGTGGAAACTGCTCTTTCCCCCCGATTAGTTTCACATCACTGAGAGTGTAGCAATCTCAACACAGTCATTTTTCAATGGACTGAAAAAAGCAGTTTAAAATTGTGAAGATGACTATTGTGCTTAAATATAAGTACTGGACGCATTGACAGTGATTTTGTGTCAAAGCCTAATTCTCTAAAATGCAGCACACGTGATTAAAAAAAAAAATTATAATAATATACTGTATATATATATATATATATATCATTGCCTCAACATGGCTTGCATTTTATCTGCTGAAACATTGACCTATGTGCTGTAAGTGGATTTGTACACTGGAGAAGCAAGATGCACCTCAGACCTTAGGACAGAGACAAACTACTTTGCAGAGACGGTTTCTTCTGTCCTGAGCTGTAAC
This sequence comes from Cyprinodon variegatus, assembly GCF_000732505.1. Taxonomy (NCBI): domain Eukaryota; kingdom Metazoa; phylum Chordata; class Actinopteri; order Cyprinodontiformes; family Cyprinodontidae; genus Cyprinodon; species Cyprinodon variegatus. Next base: position 118,579 of record NW_015151728.1, read on the forward strand.
TCCCTTATCATGACATCACAGAGATCTGTTAGTGTTTTGTTGAAGCACAGACAACACCCTGAAAACACACACAGTGTGCTGTGATGTCTCGACTTGAGGGAATAAAAGAAGCTGGTAGTTAAAAGGATTCTTGGGTAACAATGTGGATGAGAAGAGAAAAAAGCTCTTTTGTTTAGGCGTCTCTATTTTTAGCAACCAATGTGATGCTGTGCTGTTAGTGCTTCACGCCTCACAGATCCTTTATAATTTAATGAGGGAGATGACGGCATGCTGGGATTTATGGCGAATATCTCAGGGCAGCAATGACCAGCTTATTGATCCTCATTGGATGTTTGTGTATGGGTCAGTAAAGCCATCTCATGCCTATACCCTGACACTACCACAGGAATAATTGTTACCCTTTTCTTAAGTCAGTAAAATAGATGTACATACATCACATCTCGCCCATTTTCTTCTTGTTCAAGTAGCCAATTTATGAGCATGAGAGCCACTATCCAGGATGAAACATCCAAGATCCAAAAGTATATCAAGGACAAGGCTCCAAAAGACGATGTGCTAAGTGAATGTCTCAGACAATGTGGAACAGAAGATGAGGTGCTAAAGGTTTCCTCGTGGGATGAAAAGCCCCTACAAGGAATGTACAACCGAAACATAACCAAAGTGTCGGATATCAAGAAATCCTACCAATGGCTAGACAAAGCACTGAAGGACAGCACAGAGGCACTCATCATGGCTGCACTACTCAGAGAAGGCCCTGAGCACCAGAGCAACAGAGGTCAAGATCTACCACACCAGACAAGACCCATGGAGCAGACTGTACAAAGAGGCCCCTGAGACAATCCAGCACATAACTGCAGGGTGTAAGATGCTAGCAGGGAAAGCTTATATGGAGCACCATAACCAAGTGGATGGAATACCATATAGGAACATCTGTGCAGATTATGGGCTGGAAACCCCAAGGTCAAAGTGGGAAACACCCCCAAATATGGTAGAGAATGACGGAGCCAAGATCCTTTGGGACTTCCAGATACAGATGGACCAAATGGTAATGGCAAACCAACTGGACATTGTGGTGGTGGGCAAAAAGCAGAGGAAAGCCATTGTGGTTGACATAGCAATACCAAGTGACTGCAACACCAGGAAAAAGGAACACAAGAAACTATATATATATATATAACTCTTATGTCTACAGACAGATCTACAGTATATTTCTACAGTTTTTTTTTTTTAATTCATTTGGCTTTGGTCACTACATTTATATTCTAAAGCACTGACGCAAATGAACTGTGGAGATCAGCCAATGACTGCTTTAGAACTACTAAATCATAGCAATTTGCTCAAAACATTTTCTTCTACCTAGTCCCTCAATGTGTTTCTCACTTGAATAATCAAAATGCAACACCTTCCCTTTAGGTCGTTGGGTGTATTGGTTGAGGTTAGGAGTCTATGGAAGACAGTCAAGTTCACCCACACCGAACTCTTTTTATTCAATGACCCTCAAATGTCTATATAGTGGCCACAGGAGGGAAATTGATGACATATAAAAGAGAAGACAAAGTTAAAGGTTAAAAAAAAAGGCCATTTATGTCATGATAGGCTTAAGAGACTTAACCCACATGCAGAACACCACAGGAAGCTGAGTAAAAGTTTAAAGTTTTTTGAGAAAACACACAGAGTAATTATGAACTGGTTCTGGTACAGGTCCGGGACTGGAATCAGTGATATCTGCAGAGATGGATAGTTTGATTAGCCAGGCAGCTCAGATGACTTGTCGAGTGTATTAATTCAGAATGTACCTAGATGAGGTTCTGGCTGATCCTTTGAGAGGGGGGGAACCGGTTGGGTCCAGAGACTGTAGATTCAGCAGGGAGCTCAGCAGCAGCAGCGTCTAGCTTCTGACTTGTGAGTTTCAGACCTTGACTTGGTTTCCTAGCTCTTCCTTGAGAGCTGTTGGAGGAATCCAGACGGAAATCAACACGTATGGCTTCCTTGGGCAGGCAGGCAGGTTTCCAGGCAAAGCTCATCCAGAGCTTCAGACTTCAGTCGGGTTTTCTGTGAGCAAAGAAGACAGAGGCAGGTTAGAATCCAGTTTCTCTCTAGAGCCAACTAAAATTCTCTAAGATTAACAGAGGCTCAGGCTCGCTAACCAAACTTGGTCAACACTGCGGCGTTGAAGGATGGTCTGACTGCTGCTTATGTAGGAGGTCTCCTGATGGGCTGACGATCCTCAGGTGTGCTGAGGGCTCCAGCCCAGGAGACCCACAGCGCTCTCTGCTGGAGACAGGTGGCAGATCTCCAGATCCCAACAATTTAAAAACGTCTAAAGATTTTAAATTCAAACTTCAAGCTCAAGAAACACCATTGTGACATCACACCATCCATCGTTGTTTGAGCCAAAGTAAACATAATAGAATACCACCTAGGACGATACCATTGTTAAAAAGAATCATAAGAAAACAGACTGGAATTTGTCAAACTATGTGTTGACAGGCCAAAAATATTTTGGGAGAATGTCATATTGACAGATAAAATCTAACATTTTACCTAAAGTAGGCACATCAGTTCTATGTATACAGGGGAAAACATATCAGGAAAAGAACACCGTCCCTACTGTGAAACACAGAGGAGGCTCTGTTATGTCTTGGATCTACTGTACTTTGCTTTATCTTGCACAGGGTGTTTTGAATCTTTGCAGGGTAGAATAAAACCTCTATCAAGAGATTCCAGAGAAAAATATGCTGTCTAGTGTCATAAAGCTGGATAATAACAAGATGAAAATGTAAATAATGATATAGAAGCACCCAACAATGCTTGCAGAAGGAATAATTTTATTGCAGCGATCGCCTCAAAAGGATATTAAGTAAGGTCAGCCAGATCTAACTTAGTTTTGTTATTTTTTATGGATTTTTTTAATTTATCATAACTAATGTCAGATTTAAGAATATTTGTAATAGTGAGTTAGGATATGATTTCTCAGGTTCTCTAAAAGTTAATTGCAAACTGAAAGTTTCACTAAAACGTCAATGCTTATTGGGGCTTTTTCTGTGCAACCTAATCTAACACAGGTTTAGCTTAATCTAATTTACTTTTTTGTTAGCTTCATTGGCTGAACCAGTTTTTGCATCCTTTTTGCACTTTAAAATCTATGATCATGAAAGTACATGGATATGGCAGGAGGACCAGACTCTTTCTTTCCAATGCAGGAAATATGCTTATTGATTTTCTATTGTCTTGGTGTCTTGGTGTCATCTTATATTTACAACACATGCAGTACATGTGCTATGCATTTGTACTATATTCTTTGTATACGTTGTTTCTTAGAGTCAAGGCAGGTAAAAAAAAAAGCCTTTCAAGTCTTTTGGGTCTCCTTTCTTATTGTCCTGTAATTCTAATTGCAGATTATGACATTTATATGAAGAAAACAGTGCTGATCTATGTGCTAAATAATTCAGTTATACAAGCCACCACATAAATAATAATTATTTTTTAGAGTAGGTACTTTCTGTCTGATTGATCCTTCTTTATCTCAAACCTTTTAAAGAAAATCAATGTATGGATTCTCAGTGGTTTAAGGTTTCTGCCATAATAAACCACAGCTTCCTCACTATAACAGTGGAGAATAAGCTAATTACTGTTTCAGGCCTCTTTCTGTCCCTTCTAAAGCCCAGCAGGGTTGAGACTGGATGTTCTACCCCATTTGACAGGGCTATTTTGTAGGGAACATGAAGAAGATAAGAACAACAATTTAAAAATGCATTAATGCCATAATTAAAAGTAAGACATGCAAATTAAAAGAGCCTAGTTTTGCCTTATTTTACAGAAACAGGTGATATAAATATTTAAGCAGACTTATTCCCTTTAAGAGTAGATGAAGGGATTAATTCAGCAGGATATCAAATTAATGACTGAATAAACCAAACATGGGTAATGTTGTGACTTACCTAAAAAAAAGTTTAGGCTTAGCTATTTTATTCCAATGGCATTATTCTAATTCTTAGATCTGGGAACTGTTTCCCTGCTTAAGTCAAGGGAAAACAGATCTGTCAAATTTGAGAATAATTTCCACATCATTGCTTCTGGCATTGTAATTCATCTTCCTCAACGCAGACATTTTCCACACTAGCAGATGTATCACATTTCTCCATCTCTCCTGTCGCCATAAATGTTCCAAAAAGAAAAATCAACTACATTTTTTTTCTTGTAGAGGAGGCTATGAGAGCTCATTTACAACAGTGTGGGCATAGATGCACAGCAGTCTGCCATAATCAAAGTTTCGTTTGCAACCTCAGAGTGTGGCAGGCCAATCAGTTATCTGCAGTGTCTTGGAAAAACATAACTTTACACTATGCAATTTTTTACATTTTGTTATTTTCTAACCACAAACATCCATATATTTTCTGAAAATATTTCTGTGATGGACTACACAAAGTTGATTGATGCATGTTTTTTTTTCTGATTGTGATTTTTATTTGTATCCATCCCCTCCAGGACCAAGTAAATTCCTTGTAAAAACTACATTTTGTTGCAATTACAGCTGATTTTTTTTTGAGCATTTGTCTCTCTACTTTTTTAGATACAAAAAAATTAACCCATTCTTATTTAAAAGTACAAACACCCCTTTTCTATAAAGTTTTTTTCAATTTTTACATGACTACATTCCTGCACATGTTTGCTGTGTGCCCCAAGTCTGTTGTGGTCGAGCGTTAGATTTCCCATAGTTTTTATTTTTTTTTATCAAATATTCATCAATAATGCAACACTGTCAAAGGCCAGGGTCAATATTAACAAAGATTCTCAAAGTCCTCATAGAGAGCTCCCAGGTTACCCTAGAAAATCCTGCCAACCTTCTAGGGATTTTAGCCTGAAAGAGATTCAGAAAAGATTTTTATTTATTTATTTTTTTTAATATTTTCTAGGTGAGAGGATGTGGTTAACTTACAATTGCTACGTGGTATGGTTTCGCTTAGGGATTATGATTGGGTGATGCAGAAAACAAAAACCGATATCCCCCCCCCCNACACACACACACACACACACACACACACACACACACACACACACACACACAAATGCTCCTGTAGAGCAAAGTAACCGTGATATAATTTGGACTGGATTAAAAATGTGTATCATTATAATAAAACATTGCATAATTACAGTCATACAGCATCAAAATGCATCACATCTTTGTTTATTGTTATGTTTACTCACCATTTTACCTCATCATTTATATGGAAAATAAATGCGGCCCAGCCTGTAGACATTTTGCTGTAATTTCCTTCTCGTATAAAGTTGTCATGTTTGGTAAAATGAGGTGTAAAAGGTTTAGATAAAAAATGTTCAATTCTATGAATACTGACATAATGATGTTCACTGCAGCAAAAATATTCTAGCTTCTTTGGCGTTTATGGATAGTATGTTATTTTACTTTATCAGGTCTGAAGTGTGTGTTTAAATACATATATTTCCTTTCTTATATTTATTATCTAGAGGTATCTTTAGTCTTTAAATATTTTTTCATTATTCTGTAGGTTTATATAATCTCCATATCAGTTAATTTATGATTGTTAATGCATGATTTTAAATTAAGTCTGAAAACACAGGGTTTCGCCATTCAGCATTTTTTCAATTAATCATATTTTCCTGTATGTTCATATTTTTTGTAATCTAATGGAGATTAGATTACGTATAACTGGACTTAATTCTATAAATATTTCATTTTTGATTTTATATTTGAGTTTTTGAGGAAAAATGGCTGAAATTAACACAAACTTCTTTCAGATTCCATTGAAAATATTTCATTTTTATCTTTATTCAAAGTTACAGAATACAGTGTGTTGATGGATCACATATATTTAAATAATAAGAGGTTTTTAGTTTTCCTAAAGGAAGTATAGTTGTGCATCCCAATTTAAGATTAATAACATTTACTGACATCTACTCTAAATGTGTAGATTAGCATGTTATTACCACCCTAAACTAATCTCAACTATTCCTTCAATTACCACATTCCAGTGGCCAGTTAATGTGCAAGATATAAACTACAGTCTTGATCATCAACAAGGCATCTGAGTAGGCCTACCTTTTGTTGGAAGCTTTGGATCTAACTTTCAGCAAAGCTAATTATGTGATTAGCCTTTAATTTAAAACTAAATTGAAAGCCCTGTTTGCCATTGATCGCTTTGCCTCTTTAGCTTTGTAAACATAGGACCGAAAACTTGCAAGCCCATTTGGGTTCGGCAAATAAACAACGCTTGATTGGAGGATAAGTAACTGGAGGAGGGGAAGCCCAGATAGTGCAGATGGCTTGATTTGCCTTATTTGGAACTTTCTCTGTTCCTCATCCAGTACAAGCCAAAACTGCAGCTGTCTTCTTCCCAGTTCTCAATGACACGTTTGTCTCCTTGGTCGGAGACAATAAGTAATTTTAGCCATATGGTGTTAAAGGGACAATGTAAATCAACAGACTATTTGCATCAAATTGTATGTCAGGTGATAGCGTTGCTAGGTGGCATCCATCTTCGGTTTGTCTCTATTTATCACTAGAGGGAATGACGGAGCTGTTGATAAACACTTTCAGAGTAACGGCAAGGAGAACATTTACCAATCATCCTGAGTCTAACCAAGTGTACTCCAACCACTGTGGATCCAATTGCTTAAGTGGTGCTTTCAGCAATAAAGCTGCAGTCAACAGATACTGAGGGATAGAGAGACAACAGTAGAGTAACATGAAGACAGCAGACCCTCTGGCAAAATAGTGCACAGTGCAATTCACTCACTTATCAATATGCAGTTTTAACAAAACTCTAGGCTATAAAGTTGAGCTAAAAATGCCATATATACTGTTTCTCTCGCCCAGTTCTACCTTGTGGTTTTCAAAAAATAGTAATTATAAAAAAATGGCATCATGAATTGTGTCTGTGTTTTTATATTGGTATAAGTCTGTTGCTTTTACTCTAATAAACCAAATGTTACCCTTAATGCTATGCATTTCTTTGCTTTGTTTTAAAGTTCTATAAAAAATTATAGAAGAAATGCCTGAAAATGTTTAGTCTTTAAATTAAATTTAAACTCATATGCTATTTAAAATTGAAATCAGTAGAATTCCCAGAGAAAGGGAATGCAGCACAACTGATTTGCTATCGTACATGGCTATCATCTCCCTCATGTGTTTTGCCATTGGAGGTGAGCAAGAGAAGAGCTAAAAGGAGCAGCATGTGGCTCGATTATGTTTGGTTAATGCTAGAGTAAGAAAAATATTTTTATTTGCAGAGATTTTCCTATTAGCTTCTTCAAAGTCTAAAGGTGAATGTGTTGGGATCTGGAGGTCTGTCCACTTTCTCCACCAGAGGGAGAACTAGATCTCCTGGAGCTGATTGCTACCACCTGTCGCTCATCTGCTCATCAGGAGATCTGTATTTAAGGAGGCAGAGGACGTCTCTCCAGTGCCAGAGTGTTTGCCAGTTACGGTTAGCAAGCCTGAGCCAACCTGCCTGTCTGAATCTCTGACTCCCTGAAAACCTGAACCTGCTCTGATTTCTCCTTTCTGAACCTGCCTGAAACCAGAAACCCTGAAGAGTTTCTCTGTTGGAAATCTGCCTGTCTGATCTCTGAGGAACCCTGGAGAATCATTCCTGTCAAAGACCTGCCTGCCCGCTCTCAGAAGAATCTGGAAGGGAAACTCTAATCTGTGATCTGCAAACACTCAAACCAAGCTCTGCCTCTGCCAAGCCCTCAGCCTGCCGACAGCCTCTGGACCCTCAAGGTTCTCCCCCTCAGCCGCTAAGCTCTAACTCCAGAACAGGTACTGTCCTGCTCACTCACATCCTGCAAATTACCTGGACATCCAATAACTCCACTGTCCCCCTCTGCAGTGAACCCACTCGTGACCAGTCCTGGATCTGATTTACCCCTGGATCTGTTTATTCTTTGTTCAGAAATATTTCAATAAACCTTTGAACTTTTCTCCTGCTTCAGTGTGTTCTGCATGTGGGTTAGGAACCTTAAGCCAAACATGACAGAATGTGTCTATTATAAATTTGTGGAATACTGAAATAAATGGATAATCTGATTAAAACACCTCAAACACACTACTCTCTTGTCTGAAATTGAAAAAAAAAGATAAAAACAAACAAACACAAGAAAACCAACCATGATTCATTCTAAAGCTGGTAAGAGTGTTATCATCCCCTGTGAAACTAGAGTGAAAAGGCTGCTTTTGGAGAAATAATTATCTCTCCCAAAGGATCTTAAAAGTCAGACAACAGTTCTGCAAAGGAAAGAGAGGGAATCAGCTTTTGCAGGTTTGTTTTGTCTTCTGGTTCAGTTAAAAATATGTGTTGAGCATACGTATTGAAGAAAAAACGGTGGCAGCTTTTAAGTTTGAGAACACCACAGGGGTTAGCAGCCCCATGTTGCTTTACTTCAGATTGGGCTGGTGTAATATACGGTTTTCATCACATCATAAGGAAGCAACAATATGAGGACATATTGAAGCAACATTGCAGGACATCAGGAACTGAGTCAAAGCTGTAAAGGTTGATTTAAACTTGACACATCTACATTCTTGAGCCTCATTTGCGCACAGAATGTTGCAGACACAACATTTCCAGCATTTTGTACTTCATGCAACTTGTCCCTGCTGTATCCAATATTCTGGTAGACGTTAGAAGGTTATTTAAGGCAGCGACTGCAAAGTTAAACCTCACTACCTGGAGATTTAGAAAACACCTACTTCTTTCTACAGGCAGAACCTTTGTTCTTGAACTGGTTCCGAGCCGGTGCCGCAGAACGTTGGTGTTTGGTGACTTCCAACCTTTTCAAAAGCCTCCTTGAGTTATCCAAAAATGACAAAAGTTTTCTTAAATGGTCTCAATCATGTTGATCATTGGATATATTTATAGTATGATATTTATAGTCAAAATATTGAATTTGCTATAGAAATTGGTCATCCTAACTGACTTTAACATATATTTCTTAGTTAATGTTGGGTGCTATTTTTATACAATCTGTAAATATCTAATTTTGACAGTTAATGGGAAATAAGGCCTTTCCAACATTGCCTGGCTGACATTTTGAAAGAATATAGAAAAGTCACTATCACATAAATACATACATAAGAGCATAACAATAAGAAGAGCTTTCTTATTTTTTCTTAAATATGCTAAAAAACAAAGAAAGATGTTGTGTGTACCTTTAAGGCTCCCCAGACAACCCCAGGGCTGGAACAGGTATTAAACTGAAAGTCTTTTTCCTTATTCTCAAAGCTAAGGACTAAAGCAGAGCAACCACTGTGGTCTAAAAAGGGTGACTGTGCAGAGAGCAGTGATGCAAAAATCATTTCTTTGACAAGGACTACTAAGAAAGAGACTAAAAAAATCAAACAAAAAAAAAAAGGGATCAGCACAAACCTAGGACACTGAAAGACCAACCTGGATGATTTTTTCCACATCTTAGCATTCTTAGAGTAAAGCTAACTATTATGCAGAGAGGTAGTTTAATGACCATCTGTGGGAAAGGATTTACACGCAAATCAATCATTCAGTCTCCATTCAATTAGCTGTCAAAACTGCTTGTAGGCTTGCATGAATTCACCACTTACAATAAGTGGAATGTGCACAATTTATTTGCATCACACAGAAAGAAGGTTTATACACCAACTCTTGTGAAAAATATTTTTTTTATCTTTCTTTTATTTATTCCTCCATGTTAGTATTTTTTGTTGTAGCTTTCTATTCCTTTTGGAAATGGGAAAATAGGCATATCGGCTTGTGCTAATATTAAAAAAAGTAAATATAGCCTAATATTAACCAGGGAGGAAATGTTACTTGTCAAGTGAGACGACTTGCAAGGAAGTGGGAGAGTTCAGCCTTGCATTTATGTTTTGCAATACCATAGGTAATGAATATGATAATGGAGGTTTGGGTGGCCACACATGCAAGTAATATGTGATTCAGGTAAAGTGAAACAAGCTGGGGAAAATATCACGCTTCATTTAATGGAAAAACTCTGGAGACACAGACACAATCAAATGCTGCTTCAGGTCCCAGAGTCCTCTAGGAATACTTGCAGTTGGTACAAAAGACAGACCTTTCTCAGCAAAATGGTCTGACAACACGCAATACACAAGCTTATAAAGGAACTTTGAGGTTATTTCAAGACAGAAAATTACAGCTGTTACCAGGAAAGATTTGAAGCATAAAAGGTTAAAATGTGACAGGAGAGAGAAAGAAAACAGCTGCAGCTATTTTTAGGATGAAAACAAAAAATAAGACAAACTCTAGGGCAAAAAAGACAAAAAAGATTGTATTTTCAATGCTGTTTCCCTCCTTAAGAAGGTAACATAACATTATGCTGTTATTCGATGGTTATCAGAACTGGGAGCTTAGATATTGGAATGCTGAAATGCATGACTTGAGGCTGTTGCGGTTGCAAATTAGAAAATTAATTGATAACTACTTGCAGCTATACATACCATTTCGTTTTTTACAATTATGTAAACCCTAAAAGAACATGGTAACAATTTTATGTTGTGCATTTCTGTGTGTGCCATTGCTTTAAGAAGAAGAACTGCCAGAACTTTCGCAATGCTTTTGTACCATTACATCCATATTGGATCTTAAATGCTCCAGTCAAAATCCCAACTCTAGAGATAAAGGTTTCATGATCCTCTTAAAATATTGCCCCCAAATGCATGAAGAAGAAGCCATAATACTCAAACATGACAGAAATTGGGAAAATGAGAGAATACTGAACATTTAAACAGATAAATAACAGCATTTGTATGGGAAATAGTAAAAAACCTGATAATCTGCCAACATTAAGATCTTTATAATGACATCAAAATTGAAATATAACAGAACAGAATATGGAGGATACACATTTGTGAAATATTTTTTGCAGTACTAAAATAAGTACTTTACACTCAATAAGCCATTTTGAATTCTAAGCTGTTCTAACATTGTTTCCTAGCTATGTATGTTGGAGTAATAAAAAAATGTGTGTTAAACAGCCTAAAATTTGAGGGGCAGAGAGAGAATCTTTGTGCAACACTAAGTTCTGTCATGTCTTTATATTTGTCTTAAAATTTTTATGTGCTCTAGTTCTGTCTAATCTGTGTGCATTGGGATCGTTGGAATTCATAGTTCTGTGTAGTGTTAGAGGAGAATATGTTCATTTTTTCCATTTTTTTTTTTCTTGTTTGGATTTAAGGATCAGCTGACCATCTACAAATCTCTAAAGGTGTCTAAACTAAATCTTCTGCTTTTAACTCACAATGCGCAAATTGAAAGGCCTGGGGAAAAAATTGTAAATGCCATTACTGTGACTTTATCTCGTTTAATTACATCAAAGAAACTAGTTGATAGGGGGAAGGAGCTGATTGGAAAAGACCCTACCTGTAACCCAATAAGCCCACTGACAGAAACCTGTGATAAAAATTAGTGGACACACCTTGATTTAACTGTTAACATGCCCCCTTGGTCGCATTATTGTACCCTTTTCTAGGGGTATCATCATTTCTATTTCATAAATGTATCTTTTAAAATGAAGCTAAGGCGGAAATTCAACTGAAGAAACTCTGATTACTTCCATTCAATCTGAGGC
>NW_015151728.1:130697-144931 GCF_000732505.1 Cyprinodon variegatus
TACATCAGTTTATCTGCATTAAAGTATAAATCAGCGTTTATGTTTCCTGCCGAGGCCTGAGCGCCAAAGTTCAAACTATTGTATCAATAAACTCTTCTAATTGCATCTTTCTCTCTCCGTGAGTTTTTCAGATTTAAATATTTCTGTCGATGCATGGTCAAAATTGGACTTTACATTGTATTTATTTATTTAATATTATTTCATTATTTATCTATGTCACATGCTCGTCAGTAGGGCAAGCAGTTTTGGAGGTGGGACCCAAACCAGTTGAAAGAAAAACATGCTCCAAAGAGATCTCAGCTAACACATCTTTATTTTTTTCTGGTGCAGCACATCAACCCAACCAAACCAAGACAGAACAATGGCAGACATGTTTATTAAGTAGAGGTGGAACTAGATTGGAAGAAACCATTATAAAAGGATATACAGCTGCAAAATAGCATGAAGAAAGACAAAAGATTAATATTTTAATTCAACCCAAAGAAATATTAAAAAACTTTAAATAGAAAACACCATACATCAGACATGAGGGGAGGTTTTATAAGATTAAAGCTGCTGGTTATTTACTGGTGAAATACAGCTTGTGACACTTTCTCAGATATAATAAAGTCAGACACTGAACTGGGGTTTTATAAGAAACAAATTACAACCTAGCACGCAGCTTTCACTTTGCTTTAGTCAGGAAGGCCACCCACTAAATATCACCTACCTCATTACTGTTCCGTACTGCATGTCAGGGTTGCTGAACATGACAAAAAAATCTATTCTAAATGTATTTCTAACAAGGACACACAGTGAGAAAGAAAATAAATATCCCTTAATGTATAAAACCTGGATTTCCGTATATGTAAGTCTTGGTTTACAGTAATAGATCCTAGTCAGCATTTGTACGGCATACATAATGTTCAATAAAAATGTAATAGGTAAAGGGGTGTCAGGGCTAATGCTGCTGTGCAACTCAGTTAAACCAAATGTTCACAACTCTACTTAAGTTCAAACTAGGCATTTTCTGAACAGTACAAGGCCTGCTGGGATTGTTTCCATTTATGCATGACAGCACCAGTCCGCAACACACAGGGTAACCTGGAGCTGTGGGTAGATATGTAAACAAGGCTGCATTTAATATAACCAAAACAAATGCACATCAAAAAGTAATTAAAAAAGAACTAGTAAATAAAAAGAATAATGCATTTTATCTCTACTTCACTGAGTGCATACTTTTTCACCCATCCCATTTGAATGCTCTCCAACACTGTGAACACTGGCTGCTGTTTTAAGTTTTGCACACTGACTCACATAGCTCTGACTGATTTGTTGCCCCTCAAAATGAATATGCTGGGTTGATGCCAGCTGTGCAGAATCTATGTCTTCTCATTCTGTCACTACCTTTCATTTTCCGGTGCTCACTCTTTCTCTGCTCTACCACTGTAAGTGAGTACATTTGCTGCCGTTTTTGAAGCCAAGGTTGATTCTATAGACCTTGAAACACACAGTCACTCAAAATGCACTTCTAACAGCCTTTTATATAAAATAAGTATAAAGTGCAGTTGTTAAGGATAATGTAGGCTTGCCAAAGTATGAACATGTGGTGTTGTGTGTGCCAACATGGTAATGATTTTTCTGCAGAAGATAGACATTCTGCACAAAGCACTTTTAATGCTGACCCTGGTAAAGGTGTGTTGCAAGCCTCAAAGTAAATACTTTTTCAAACACAAAATTTGAATTGAAAAAAGGCTTCCTCGATAAGAAGCAAAACATCTTCAAACTTGGAAACAAATCTAGGGTTTTTTTTTGTGTGTGTGTTTTTTTTTTTTTTTTACTTCTTTGCAATCTTAAGAAAGGGTGCCAACATATGTGGCTATCACTGTAATTTTAACAAGGTAAGGCAAGGTAATGCAAGATTATTTATACAATACATTTCAACTAGCAAGAAAATATAGAGTGCTTTACATAAAAAAAAAACAAAGCATATTATAAACGAAACTTCAATAATTGAAGTGAATAAAAATAATTGATCCAAACAAAAGGATTATATTAAAATTATGAGATGAAAGACAAAAAAATGAGGAGAAAGTTGGATTGATATAATTTGATATACTTAGGTAGCACAGTCAGGGACCATCTTAAACAAATGAGTTTTTATTCTGGTTTTACAGGGTTTCAGCACTCTTTCAATTTTCTGGAAATCTATTTTTAATTAGTGAAGCATAAAAGCTAAAAGCTGCTTCTCCGTGTTTACGTCATGCACAATACATTTGCTGGTCAAGTAAATTTTCTAGTTTGATTTTACAAGTATTTGGCTGCCTAGTATGGAACCCATTTTGGTTTCCTGCCTGCACATGTTTTCTATGCATGCAAACAACATTCTGATCATTAGATTAAATTACATTAGATTAGATTAGATTAGATTAGATTAGATTAGATTAGATGAGCTTTATTGATCTCACAGCGGAGAAATTCACTTGTCACATATTGTCAAAGAAGGTGCAAAACAAGGAGGAAAAAGATGCATTAAGAATAAACAATATATATACAGTATAAATATAAGATAAATAAGGATTAGCACATGTTAAAAACATTTTTCCCCAAAAAAAGAGTATTTCAAACAATATTAAATTGCTTTTTTCATTCCTAATAAAAATTTAATAAGAGTAATTATATCTAAGTGCATGATATAAAAGTAGACCATGTAGGTTTGGTAAATATTAAGAATAATCTTTGTTTGAATTTCTTCTTACTGTCAGTGATGCGAACATTTAGCCTGACTTCATCCGAACAGAGTAATTAAGTTCAGTGCAGAGCAGATATTGTACCATATTGCCATTAAAAATGCTGACATACAATAAAGCTTTGTTCAATTCACATTACCTTCTCCATCTTTAATGTAGCTCAATAAGGCTCTGTTACCATACAGACATACCTTGGTTTTCATTTTTTTTTAAACAGCTACTTAGCAGAACTGTTAACTACACCTCCCCAAAACACCTCAGACCCTCGAGTTCCTGACCTCGCTAAGGCCCAGTCCATTCAAAATACTGAAAAGCAAGCAACATATTGCTTTGTAATTAAACCTCACAGACTGAGGAGCTAAAATACCTGTCTGCATGCAAGCAACAAGATTACATTGCACTGACATTTGAAAATGCTAATGTTTCTCTTTTGTTCTACAATGAATGTTCACAGGTTTGGTATTTTCATACTTATATTTAATCAAAGAGCCACACCACTCACCTCTCTCTGTCTTTTTTCAAAACATGTGCCAGAAACAATGTGATCAAGAAAACATTATCTCCTCTGATGGGTTCTAAGGTGGTTGATAACAATGCCTTCTGAACATCTGATAATAGCAGTTCAATCTGAAAAACTCACATCAAGAGAAAAGACAATTACAATAAATGTATTGATACAATTACTTGTTCTTTGGTGCTCAGACCTTGGCCTGAAACATAGTGCTGAATTTTGATAGATATGCATGAACAGGAGTAAAGCATAGGGCTGTTTCCCCCTCAGGCCTGAAACTGGTGGTGGAGTGGAGATAGATGAAGTTGGTGAGTCTGTAGACTGCTGGTTAGCAAGATGGTATGCTGAGCTTTATGGGGAGATCCAGTGGATTGCTGGAGCTGGTACTAGAGCTTCACTCAGGGAACTGGAAGATGGAAGTCCAGTTTGGATTACACAGGTTGAGAGAACCTGTCCATGATGAGCAAACATGAAGCAACAGTGGAGAGGAAAAACTCCCCTTTGGGAAGAACCTCTAGCAGAACCAGGCTCAACATGGCGGTCTTCTGCCGGATCGGTTGAAATGAGACAGGGAATGCAGCAAAAGTCTGGGAGTAATAAAACTCTGATGAAGTTTTAGCTACACTGGTGGAGGAGGGGCTGGAGGTGGGTTGAAACGGGTCATCTAAATGAAGTCACAGAGCACAACCACCGCCTGCGCACAATGTAGCAAACTGGTTGCGGATTGGAGGCCTTTGGAGATGAACCTTGGATGCCAATTGGCTTTCGTGGAGGTGTGGTTCAAAGCCTATTGGCTGTGACGTAGGTGAATGTAGGCGAGCAATCAGTTTCTTCAGTTGAACTTCTGCCTAGGCTCCATTTGAGGAAAAGGGATATTTGTATTGCAGGTTTTTTTTTTTTTTGCTCTTTTATAGTTGGTTTCTTTGTAGTGCTTAATGATCAAAAGTATAGAGGTTTCCATTCTAACTATAAACTTTCCACTTAAATGCAAATGTTTGAGTGAACAAGCATACATGTAATAGGTTCAACTTTTTGGGTCTCTAATCTAAGCTACAAGCTACTAAGCTATACAGACTAGAGGAGCTGTTCTCCTTCCTGCATTAGCACTGCAATGTCAGTGAGGACTTCTGTGTATCAAAAGCTGTAGGAATGGATTTTTGCACAGCTCTTGCAAGAATCTATTTAAACACCCGGCTAGGCACTTGATTAATTTGCTGCAGGCTGAATCAAATTAAAACATAAGTTATCTAAAAATAGCTAAGCTATGATAGCTTCACTACATTTGAGAGTGGCCAACTTTTCTGTTTTCATGTGAGGTGGAAGAGCCTGACACCTTGTGATTTATCAGCCTACTGCTTGTGGAAGTGGCCAGGATGTGGAGGTGAAAGAGGGGGCGCTGATACCCAGCCAGCACTAGGTATAATTCACAGTGGTGCAAAAGAGCACCCTGCATGCGCAGATAAAAAAAGGAAAAAAAGGGAGGGAAAGCAGGATCAAGGCCAGCTGTTAAAAATAGCTCTCCTCCCTGACATTTTTCTATACCTTACAGCAGTTCTCCTCCTAATAATATTGAATATACACACGTAGTGTGACTTGGGGCCACTGCAGAATGGGGGGGCAGAGAAGTATACCCAGAGGATAGATCCACTGTGTAACGGTAATGCTTTTGGAAGACAAGCTTCTTCCTCAGGACATACTGCTCACTTAGTCCTCTAGCCATGTTTAATGAGCTCAAACAGACAAAAACGAAGTACATGGCAAGGACTGTGAAGGCAAAGATGTCAAGGTGATGTATTGCTCTTTTGTCTGGAACAAACAAGAATCACTTTCAGCTGTGTGATGAAACACATTTTAAACAAGGATTTATTCTCTGCCCAGCCAAACATTCAGACTGGCCGAGTTCAGGAGGAGATGTAACCTACGAACAATCGAATAATCAAATCACTGGATCATAGATGTGTACTTACGTATGATTGGCTCTAAATACAACGTCATCAAGGTCACCCATAAATGAAAGATTTTATGTGGAAGAAGAAGTTTTGCTGACAAATGCTTTTTTTGTGGTATTTGTTTGATGCACCTATACCACTGCATGGTGGAGCAGTTCGTAGCACTGTTGCCTTGCAGCAAGAAGGTTCAGGGTTTGATTATTTATGCATGGAGTTTGCATGTTCTCCCTGTGCATATGTGGGTTCTCTCTGGGTACTCAGGCTTCCTACCACAGTCCAAAAACATGACAGTTTGGTTACTTCTCGCCATTGTCCTTAGGTGTGAGTGAGTGTGTGTGCGTTTGGCTATATGTCTTCATGTGTCTCTGTTTTGCCCTGCAGCAGAGTGGTGACCTGTCCAGGGTGTACCCTGCCTCTCCCACATAGACTTTTGGAGATAGGCACCGGCCCCACTGCGACCCTGACGAAATAAGCGGTCAAAGATGGATGGATTATCATAAAAAAAAAAAAAATCATGTATGCAGGCTAATAACTTTTCTTTTAAGAGGATTTTTTCACCCTTTTCTGCTGCACTGAATTTAAAGCATCTGTAGTTCATATATTTTCCATCCTAGGGGCCATTGTTCAATTGGCAAAGTCAAAAGGGAAATATATGCTCTTATACATTTAGGTACATGACATTAAACTACTTCTAAAAATCATGGAAGAAAAAAAAAGGAGCTGGTGGGATTTGCTTTTAACAGAACAAAAGCAATTATGTTTGAATTTAAAAGACCTGACAGTCTAAATTTGATGCATAGTGTAGAATTAATGTAGGTGTTAATTCAGGTAGCAGGTTTCTTTATCAGTGCCTCTAGTGAGTATATCTGAAAGCTCCTGAAGCCAGAGACATTTCTACATACAAAATACCATTTACCTGCCACCTTAAGCAGGTGAGAACAAACCTCCTAGTTAAAAGTGCTACATAATGAATCCCTTCAAAGTGCAAAAGAGAGATTATTCTGAAGGCACAATGTCTTAATAGGAACATGAAAAGGAAGTGCCATGATAAATGTATAATGGAAAAATTTTGTAATGCCAGAGGGGCAAGTTGCATGATGGGTGTTCCTTTTCTTTTGCTACGAAGCATGTCATCTGCTGAATGAAGAAACATATCCAATCAATCACATATATTCACGTACTTCAAAGTGAGTATTTCCTTTTTAGTCTCTTATTCTGATACATCTACTGTAGAAGTACTCCAAAGCAGTGCATTTGCAGGTTTCCCCTGTGGTTGAATGAACAACTAACAAAGGATAGTCATTAAATCTTATAAGAATAAGACTTTTAAAGCTGTCCGTGGCTTTGCTGGTTTAAAATGTTTAAAGCAACTTTTAGGAAAGGTTACCTGGGTTCTTACTGCAAAGTGGTGAGATTTAGCTTTAAAAGGTAGAGGATGATCTCTCCCAGTAGGATTCATGACCCACCCTCTCATCTTGTTTTTTTGTCATTTGTTAGTTATTTACCTTTCTGACCAGAATGTGAGATATTTTAGTCACATCTTTGAAGGTGTGAAGGGTTGTCAAAAGTTCCCTAGAGGACAGTCAAGGCTGCACCAAACCATTAAGGGTGTTAGGTAGGTGCTAGCCGAAGCCACCTCCTCTGTAAGGTGTTAGTTATACCCATTGTTTCGTTTGCTTCTTTCTTCACACTATTTGTTTATAGAGTGTATCTTATTCTTAATACAAAAGGCAACTCTTAAATCTTGATGTCAAGGTTTAGCTTCTCTTCTCTGTGTTGTACTCTTTTCAAGCTTAAGATTCTGCCACCAGTCATGAAAAGCAAAGAAGGCATTTATAGATAAAAGGTGAAGCATATTCAAATACAAAACAGGCAACTTTGGTTGGTTTTTCTCTAAACTGGGTTATTCTCATTCTGGATCAATGGAAACTCGATTGCAGTGTTTTGATCTGAATTGAAAGATTCAATCTTTTTATATATGTATGTGTATGTGTATATACAGAGAGAGAGAGTAAAAGCGAGGGAAAGGGTAACCTGAGAAGTCAACATGTGGGTTTCCATCAGCTTTCTAATGTGCATTTAAAAGTATTGTATCAAAAAACAGTACTCACATTTAAAGTTAAACTGTTTAAGTTTTTCAGTTACTTGCCAACCATGGACATCCTTATTCAAAAGGCCGGAGAACAGTTCAAGTGAGAACTACTAGAGATGGTTATCATCAATCATATATCATTGGATAATAGGAACTTGCTCTGGTTTATGATTGAATGCAACAAAGACAGGGAGAAACAGTAGCGATAGAGAAATAAGATAGAGTGAGGAGACAGATATGGAACAAGAAGCTGATAAGAAATGGAATTTGAATAGTTCTATATTTACGTCTTAATTTTCCGCATTTCCGGGTCCTGAAAATATGGTATATAACTTGTTCTGCATAAGAAATTCAGACTGCCTACTTACTTAAATCCTCTCAGATGATTGCAAGCTGTGTGAATGATCAGACAAGTGCTGCAGTTCTGTGTTTTGGCCACAGGTGGCAGTACCATTTGAAAAATTCATAATGCCCCTTTAAATTTTAGATTTAAAATTTAGTTTAGATCCTATTCAAAGTCTCTGAGAATCAGGTGATTATTTAAAAACAACTGGGCCTCATCTGACTATCATCAGGGTATTGTCTTTGTTACTTTGTGTGTACTGACTCATCACTGTCAATAAAAATGTTCAGTGGGAAGTATATGCACCTTTTTCCAGGTCAATTTGCCATCCTTAATATAAGGCTAGAATGCAGAGGCTTGCCTTGATATGACAGTTTTATTTTATTTTCCGCAGAGCTACACCAACAAGCTGGTCTTCTTTTAAGATCTATGCTCAAAGACGCCTCTATCTCACTGCCTCTTTTGTGTGTTGTTTTATGACATCTTCTGCTGATGAGGGTTTACAAACATAGCACATGTCTGTTAGAGTAGAACAGGCCAACCAGGACACGGTTTTAATACTCTTTGTCTGTTTTCATTCTTGCAAGAATTAATAATTAAAGTGCCACTACGAATATTTTCTCCAATATCCTTTGTTAAATGAATTTATTAAGGTACCTTATTTTATTTTTCATTTATAATGTTAAAACTTGATTCTGAACATTTGGTAATGATAAATGGCCTATACTGACAAGTTAGAGGACTTCAAACAACTTTGCATTATAATGGAGCCCCAGCTGCCCTGGGGCACACTGAAAGGGTGCTAAACTGACATCACCAGACTTTATGAACATCATCGGTGGGCAAGACAGGTGTAGTCTCTTTCTCAAGGACAAAACTGAGAACTGCCATGGTCACCATAAATAAACCACCTTTCAAACCCCTTAAGGAACACATTATTTCCCTAAACAGCCACTGCACTCAAATGTTACAAGGGAAGTGTTTGGAATGGAGGAATGAAATACCGATATAGAATAATAATTTAGCTAAGATATTGAGAACAAATCAGTCATTACTGCAGCTAAGTTCACAGTGTAAATGTGCAAGGGAGAGTGATCTATTTAATTTAATAAAGAGATCTATGAATGTCATGAGTATTTGTAATGATGAACACATACAATAAGAAATATTATTGTATGATAACACACCTTTTTTTTTACCTGAGAAACATTACTCCCCACAAGCCACAGTAACACTTAACATGATGTTGTTGCTGCTGACTTATTGTAGAACAAAATGTATTTGTAGAGGCAAGAACTGTGCTGTGCTGTTTTCCTTCAGTCTTAGATTGCTCCTTCTATTAAAACAAAGATTCAAATTGTTTCATTATCCCAGGGCAAACAATTAAGTGGGAAAGTTAGAGTCTACCATCATCTGTTATGTGTTGTCAATAAGTAGTTACACATCTATTTGACATATTCCCAGTAGAAAGACAAGAAAACAGCTGCACTATTTAAAAGTTCTCAGTTAGTTTGCCTGTTAGAAAGACCTTATCTGGTTGGAATCATGGCTGTCTGGTGGGACAGACTCATTTCCACTTTGGGACCTCTTGAACAGATTACTAAGTGAACTCTCAGTGGTGTTTTTTAAGTTCCTCAGTTTGATGCAAAATGTGGAAAATGATAGAGTTTGGTCAATGATTATTATTATTTCTATTCAGTATAAATAATGTGTATTTGGTCTCAAATCATTTAATATGTGGTTTCTTGCTCATGATACAGCACTTTTCTGTTCTGAGAAAAGGTTAGAGAGCATTGAGATGAAGGTGGAATGACCAAAACTTGATGGAATAATTAATTTGATTTCACCTAATATATTATCTTAGCTTTGAATGACAAAATGCATTGTATTGGAAGTGGCATTTTGTAACCACAAAAAAAAAAAAATTATTAAGTTCAATTTGACAGAGTTTAAAGAAGTAATTTGTGAGAATTTCAGTTGAAATTATTTTGATCACCAAACAAGGCCGTACTTGTTACCAGAAAACACTGTAGATCAAGAAGTCCTAATTTAATCTATTACACACATACATTTGGAGACTTATTAACCCTTACCATGTTTCTAATCTAAGTAACCAAGCACACACTTCTGAAGTTGCTGTGTTGAAATGCTTTGATGAAAAAGAAAACAAATGAGAGTTTAGATTAATTTCCCTATGTTACAAAGTCAGACAAATTTAAAATGCCTTTTGTTAATTGTTACAGGTAGCCAATTGTGGCACGTCTGTTCTATAAGAATAAAAGTGTGTTATTTGCAATTTTTACAAATTCATACAAAAGGACAAAATTATTTTTATTGTATTCTAAATGCTGACATGGGATATTTTCAAAATCTATTTCGCATTAGTGATTTTGTTGTTTTATTACCTTGCCAACTGAGTTTTAGAATAGGCTTTAGCTTCATCCTGCATGCTTTTGGTTCCCATTTTGCCTTCTTTTGTCATTCATTTAGATCTTACTGAACAATGTACATTTTTTAAACCAAACATGTCATGAGAAATTATTGATGCAGACACAGGTTAAACCCTAATGCAATTTATAAAGGAGTAAGAATTAGAGAAAAAGCATTTGGAAAATTATGCCTAAAACAGACATAGGTTCTATACTAGATCCACTTTATGAAATCTAATAGTTGTAAGAAATCTACGAAATAAATGATCAGAACAGAGAGGAAATTGACTGCTAATAGAGTGCTTAATATTTGAAATCTTCTCACTTTAAAAAGTCTATGATAAGTCCTCTGCAAAGACTTAATGGAGTCTCCTAAAATCCCAACGGTGGTGTCATAATCCAGTAAATTCGGGAACCTAATTGGATTTTAGAAAAGGCCCAAAATAGTAGCAGAATATTAAATACTAGCTCAGTCAAACTCTGTAATGAAAAAGGGGTCGAGTAGAAAAGCCATCAGCGACACCCACGCTTACAGCAACCGTATCGTAATTTAGTCCCATGCCAAAATGTGGTCAGTCACCAGAGCCAAGCACTAATGGCAAAGTTAAACTGCGGAACAAATATGAGAAGAGCTTTTCAACATTTAAATATAGACATTGAGGACTACAACATAGATCCTGGAACCTAATTAAAGTCCATCTGTGTTATGCACAGTGCAATGCCAGCATTTTACTCGTGTATTCAAATAGTTATGCTGTGGAGATACCGCATCGTGAGACATTAGGTGTCTTAATTATCATCACAATAGATGTTACAAATGCCAGACGTAACATCTCAGCAGCCATGTTCCTGAAATAACTGGCATTACAGGAGGAATTGCAGAGAGAGAAGACAGAAATAGTACCAAGGAAGTACAGCAGCCCTCCAACTGTTCTTTTTAAAAATGCAAATCAACCCTTGTTGGATTTATTGTGGCTTAGGAACTGGCTAAAGGGGCTGATGCTTAAAAATAACACCTTGTGAGTCGTGACCCACATTTGGCTCAAAAATAACTCCCTGGGAGACCAGAAACCAACAGTGGGACATGGGAGTCGGAAAGCAAATCTAATTAGCATTTCAGTCACACTTTCTGTTGCCGCCAGCATTATTTATTGATAAAGTTTATGAAGACAGAAAATTATACAAACAGGGAAGAATAAGGAAACCTCCGGTGGTTGACAGATGCCTTAATATACACACTAAATATCATTACTTTCATAAGCTAAACAACAAAATGCATTAAAAACCATTAAGTGTACACGCTATTGTAAAAAGGATTTTTTTTTGTGTGTTGATAAAACATTTTAGCAATAAGCATAATCCATAATTTAAAATATTTTCAAAACTTTTCAAAGATAGCATTAGATATATCTGTAGACTGAAAGAAAAAAACTATTTTAAGGAAACCATGTGAACAAAATTTTAAGCTAGAAGTGCTGTTTGAATAAATATGACCATCGCCAACATTTTGTAAAGCAGTTTAGATCCACTTCAGGATATAACAGCATCACAGTATTTTAGTGAAGGTAGTCACCAAAAGCTGGAGAAAACATGACACAGATATGAAGGGACAAAAC
This sequence comes from Cyprinodon variegatus, assembly GCF_000732505.1. NCBI lineage: Eukaryota > Metazoa > Chordata > Actinopteri > Cyprinodontiformes > Cyprinodontidae > Cyprinodon > Cyprinodon variegatus. The sequence continues at coordinate 142,367 of NW_015151728.1, forward strand.
AAATAAATGTATTTTTCAAAACTAAAGAAAGACAACACTAAAATTGTTTAGACAGGGCTGCCAATACTGCGTAAGTTGTAAGAACTAAGCACTAGTTTTTACTGGTGATACATAGAGAAAATAATCTCCTCTATTCTCTAGAATAGTGGACTAAAGAGCAGAGCTGAAGCCATACAAACATAACACTGCTAGACAAAATCTCCCAAAGCACTGTAGGAGTATTTGTTATTGTTTGATGCAACCAATATTTTTATCTTTAGGGCTATAATTATTAACAAGAAAAACAACAGAGATATGTGTATGCCATCTGTACAAACAAAGCTCTTTGTAAAGATGGATGTAGTTAGAAACACTAGATTTCAGCCAGTAATAAGATTTCTATGCAAAAACTACACATATTTTTTTTCCTTCTGTCTTCTAACTGATATGTTTCAGTCCTCAGTTGAACTACACTTACCACATAGTACATGTTGTGGAAAAATGTCTTAAATGATGTATCATGGTGTCACATTTTTATTATAATGAAACCTGACATTTTAGCAGAGAGAAAGCGACAATATGTTATCACTGAGAGTATACCTTATCGTAACATACAGCATACAGAACACATATATTCTCATTTGTTGAATTTAAAATATGATCTTTTTTGTTTAAATGCATTGGAATAATTATAGTGAGATGAATTTCTCAACATAACTGTATCTGGTTGAAAGACACAACAGTGAAAGCAATAGCTCTGGGTTACATTGATTACCCTTTATCTATTCTTTTAAGTGCCACAAATGCCATTTAACTGCTAATGGTTAAGGGAAAAGCTAATTTATAACTTTTTTATGAGGGGTTACATTAATTTTTCATTTGATGAATGTCTCTCCAAAAGAAAATTGTAACAGGTAAAGATGTGGGAGATTGTGTTCTGTAATCATGCCTCACTAGTGCAGCTTTTCAAATGTGGAGTCTCCAAATTTCAAATATGCCTTCTGTGTTATAAATAAAAGAAATGTCTCCTCCTATATGACACACACTCATGCAATGATAAGATTACCATTAAATCTTCCACTACATCTACCTGTGGAAGGATCATTATGGTTGGTCCTGGATGGTCAACGTGGTCAGGATTCGACATTCTCGCTGCCGCAGCCTGGGTTCGATTCCCCGTGAGGGAAGCTACCTTCTGGGGCATTGATGGCCTAGTGGTTAGGCCATTGTGCTTGGGTCTCAGAGGTTCTGATTTCAAGCCCAACTCTCCCAGACTGCCACTCTTACTCCCGCAGTAAAACCCTAAACCACACACTACTCCCTTGGCGCTGCACAATGGCAGCCCTTTGTTCCCCAAGGGGATGACTTAATTGCAGAGAGTTAATTTCATTGCTTTTTACTTGTGACAATGTAATCGCATTAAAGTTGAATTCTATTCTATTCTTCCACTAAATTCTAATGTCCCAAAAAAACAAAAACTGTAACAGTACTAAACTATTTACATCTTTTATATCTAACAACCATAAACAACCAGCCATAGTTGGACTTACCACGATGCATGGCTCTGGGGCTGGACATTCTTCCACTCTGTAGTTGCCATTGGTGAGAGGTGCCGAGCAGGGGTAGGCATACTTGTTGCCCCTCATCTCGGTGCCTGTACGTTGGGGTTTACCCCGGTGAACGAGAGGGTTGCCTCCCCCCCGCATTTTTGTGGGGGGATGGGTTCTGACTGTTGTTTGTGCTTATGCGCCAAACAGCAGTTCAGATTACCCACTCTTTTTGGGGTCTTTAGGGGGGATACTGGTGAGTGCTCCTCCTTGGGATTCTCCTGTTCTTCTGGGAGACTTCAACGGTCACGTGGGCAATGACATTGAGACCTGGGGAGGCGTGGTTGGAAGGAATGGCCCACCTGACCTGAAGTCGAGTGGTGTTCTGTTGTTGAACTTCTGTGCTCGTCATGGATTGTCCATAACGAACACCATTTTCAACCAAAAGGGTGTCCATATGTGCTCTTGGCACCAGGACACCCTAGGCCGCAGTTCAATAATTGACTTTGTTGTTGTTTCATCTGACCTGCGTGTCTTGGACACTGAAGAGAGGGACGGAGCTATCCACCAACTACTAGCTGGTGATGAGTTGGCTCCAATGGTGGGGGAGGATGCCTGTAAAACCTGGTTGGCCCAAATGTATTGTAAGGGTTTGCTGGGAAGTCCCCAGTGAGAAGGAGCTTTAACTCCCACCTCTGGCAGAGCTTTGAACACGTTCCGAGAGAGGTGGGGGACATTGAGTCTGAGTAGACCATGTTCCATGCCTCTATTGTTAAGGCGGCCAGTCTGAGCAGTGGCTGCATGGTTGTCGGTCCATTTCGCGGTGGCAACCCTCGAACAAACTGGTTCTTATGTTAAAAATATTCAATCCCTCCCCTTAAAAAATGGAGCTGGAAAAAAAAAACCCAATGTATTTTTGTTCCTTCTGTTGAATAGTAGAGTTGTATAATATTTTGAAAGAAAAATGGACGCTGCATAACCAGGTAAAATACTGTAGTTCCCATTGAGCTGAATACTAACATGGTTGCTGGTAGTTCAA
>NW_015151728.1:147037-149140 GCF_000732505.1 Cyprinodon variegatus
CCTTTTTATGAACCAAACCGGCCACTCAGAAAAACAAAACAAAACAACAAAAGCCAGCCTCTTCAAACCCTGCAGGCACTCAACCTCTATTTCACAGAGTTTTGGCACCTGAATGAATCACTGAAAGGCAACAGTGACCGAGATAAACAGTATCTCTGATGTGCAGTACCACCATTCACTTACCGAGCCAAGTCTGAGATTTTACTAAATCACGTGATTTTTTGCAGAGCTGTCAGGATAATATAACCTAGGGAGAGAGAGAGAGCAGAAGCTGAGTCACAAGGATAAATTAAAATTGTTGCAAAAAAAGTTGGATATAGTATGAAAAAAATATAAACAGTTGAAAAAATATGTTTACATACATTGTATAAATATGCATGTTACCTTTTTGATTCTGAGAATAAAACATTCAAAAATTTAATGCTGTAATTTCCATTATGCATAGAAAAATTAATATTTGCTAAAATCCAGAATAATGAAAGAAATAGAAAAATAAAACCTTTTTTTTGCACTTTGATGGAGTCATGGTGGTCAATTCAGAACCTCTGTAGGGTTCTGAATCGTTCATCTAAAAGATCTGAGTTAAACTCAGACTCATGTTATGGAACACCAAGAGAGTCATAAAAAAAATTTGCAATTTAAAATGTAAAATTTAATCATTTGATCACTGCTGCACTTTAAGAGAATGGAAATGTCATAAGAGCTGTTCAAAATGAAATTTCGTTTTGTATAAACTCTGTGTATACAAAATGACAATCTAATTCTAAGTCTCTAAGTCCTAAACATAGCTTTAAATGATTTAATTAATAAAATTTCATAAATCTGATTATTATTATCTGCGATGGACTGGCGACCTGTCCAGGGTGTACCGCGCCTCTCGCCCATTGACTGCTGGAGATAGGCACCAGCACCCCTCGCGACTCCACTCGGGATAAGCGTGCTAGAAAATGGATGGATGGATGGATGATTATTATCATAAATACCTTTACTAATCACACATTTAAAAATGTAATTACTTATTCCATTTGCATTTTGCCTTTTTACTTTCCCCTTTCCATTAACCTTTTACATGACCCTTCTGGTCCTTGAGCACAACTCTCTTATTGGTTGTGGTGTGAAGCAAGTGCAGCAGTGTAATCAGTGAGGGAGCTGGTAACATCTGAGGAGCAACTGTGATTGATTCAACTGATTTTCACAGTTTAGAGTTGATAAACAATTACTTTTCAATTAGGTTTGTGGTGATGTATATGTGACGTTTACTGTATGAAACAATGGGAAAAATTGCATCCCTTATTGTTAAACACAGGATGCCACATTTAACTGCCAAATAAAGATTACACAGTATTTTAGGGGACAAAGAGCAACCACTTAAATGTGGCGAAAATGTGTGTATGATTAGGTAGTAATACAGCTTACGTAATTCTCTTTGGGACAAAAAGTATTTTTGAATTGAATTAAAAGGAAATACTACAATTTCAAATTTTACATGTTCAATAATAAAAGAAAGGTTTAAAATTCTTGCATACCATGAACGCACCTTACCTATCCTTACAAACGACAGTGAAAGCAATATGATATTGGATACTTCTATCCTTCTGACGGAAGCTGTTTAGAGTTGATAGAGAGATGAGGCTCTTTATTAAGCAAGTCAATTTTATTTGTTTATTTTCACATTTCAATAACAAAAAAAAATTAAAGTGCCTACCATTTCACATTAGAAATGCAAACAGAGAAAAAACATGCAATGGTGAAATAAAGCTAGGCAAAGAAAATGTGAACTAAAATGAATAATGTGTGGGAAAGAAAATGGCATCCTTTAAGAAATAAAATCGTTTCAGCCTGTTCCTCAGGACTGTCTGTGTTGCATGTTTTAGATGTATCTCTGCTCCACCACACATGAATCAAATTATTATATTACATCCACAGAAGCCATCAAGGGCAGAAAAGGACTGTTTATCACTTATTCATCTACATTAGTGGTGTGGAGGCAGGAAAAAAACTTAAAACATGCATGTCACAGTGGGGTGAAGGTGTGAAGGAGGACCCTAAGGCAGACACTAAAGCAGAGTGGTTTCTTGAAGATTTCATAACAAAAAGGGTAAA
>NW_015151728.1:150331-150539 GCF_000732505.1 Cyprinodon variegatus
AGGTATTGTGCCACGATAGTTAAAAAGTAAGAGAAAAAGCGTAGGACATTAACAACAACCACATGATAGACAAAAGAGATGTTTGTGTGAACTAATTACAAAGGAGCAAGATGTGTTGGTTCCTAGAGGTTTTCCACCATTCCTTGTCAGTGCAAACCTACTTGGCAATAAATGTGATTCTGATAAATTCATTTTAAGTAGAATAGCT
>NW_015151728.1:154733-156056 GCF_000732505.1 Cyprinodon variegatus
TATGACTAACACAACTGCGTCAGCTACTCTAAGAGGGTGGTGCCCACACCCTTCCTGCTGGGATGTCTTTTGGTTTACACAAACATTTTTGAACCCCGCTAAATACCTTCACCCACCCAGAACACTCCTAACCTTTTCAACAGCTGAACATAAAAAGGTCAAGTGCGGTAGATTTGATATTGCAATAAAATGTATTGCAAAAGTATACTACTAATGTATAAATTCCAAAACTACCATTTTAAAGTGCAATTGTTTCACTTTAACTGTCTATTTAACTCAACAAAATTCAACATTGTCTTTTTTTGTTTGGTTTAATAACTCTTAGAATGGGTCATTTATTCAATTCATAACCCCAATCTACCAGGGGCTCAGCGTAATTATTAATTTTTATGGCTACAATGTCATTATAATTGTAAAGGTTCCAGTAGTATTAACACATATGTAGGAAACATTGCATAACCTAATTTTTAAACACCTTGTTTTTCTTTCCCTGAAGATTGAATTTTACCCACTGGTCCACATATTATCTGTGTGGCGTGAACCCTATAAAGTGAGACTGTTATTCCTCTAAACTCTTTTTCTGTGGGTTTACTTTGCACCCCTTCTTTCTCCCCACAGTGCTTAGCCTATAAAATTGCACCAACCTCTCTGTGCTCAGTTTACACTCCACTGGGCCGATGTCAACATTCCTACATTTCTTGCCAGGTAGAATTGGCCTCCTTTTCTATTTCATGTAGTTTGGGTGCTAAAAATAAAGCTCCCTTTTGCTGAGCTGCCACGAGGTTCCAGGCTGGTCCTCCGCAGGGCATAAAACTTCATTTCCTGACAAACTGATTCCACTTTCAAGAGTCACAAGGAAACCCAATATTCAATGCAGCATAGATTGCTCAGTTATTAATTAGGCTTATGTTTAATGATTTAACATTTAGTACATCAAACGAGTATTTCAAATTTGCCCTCAAAATGCAATTTGATGTTAAATGACTGATTTTAAATAACTTTTAATCATTCCAAGGTTATTTATTTCTAGAAGCCAAGAGTGTACCAGCCAGGGGCTTTTTAATATGGCACATGGGTTCAGTGTTGTTAAATAAAGACCTCATTTTTTAGACATAGGTGGATTTAGAAAAGTGCTCAAAAACTTTAGGTTAAAGACCTATCAATTATTCTTATTTGCAAAAAAAAAAAAAACAAGGGTAAATGTAAAGTTAATAAGCAAAGCAAAAAAATACTAAGCCTCATTGCTGATGACAACATTAGAGGTATGTGTGTGACCTGAATCCCAGTTTGTTATGTGAAACTTAAATACTTTATAGTGAAAAG
>NW_015151728.1:158176-171675 GCF_000732505.1 Cyprinodon variegatus
ATTTTGTTATGGCCTTTTATTTATAATCATACAGTATAAAAATAAAATATATGTACACCACAGTAGGTTATTGTGTCTTTGACCTGTCGGACCATAAAACACTTATCTAAAAAGTGTTTGTGCTTTTTTGAGAAGTTCTAAATTTCACTTGATTAAAGGCGAGAGTTAGTTTTAAGACAGACGGTTATTTTTCTTATTTTTGACAAAATCCTAAAATGCTTTGATTTGACAAACAACTTCTTTTCCATCAGTTTCCTCTTATGACAAGCTGGAGCCTAATTTGTTTCTGGGTTATAATTGAACATACCTACTTTCCATTCATGAATGTGTCAGCTGTGCTGCTGATGCTGGAATGTGCAGTTGTTTAGAAACGGCCCCAATAGGCATTCCTAACTTGAGTAAATATAGGATTCTCCTTCTCAGATCTCTCTTGCTTCTCATCCTTATAAAGAGAAACTACCTACATGTATTGGACTCAATCTGTATTTCCACCATTTCAGGAAGCATGGAAACTCTCTTAAATAGACATTCTTACATAAACACACTTTCTTTAGTTTAGGAGATACAGTTGAAGATCACCATCAACAGAGTGAAATACAGCTAAAGATGTCATAAACGGAGTAGTTACACATGAACTAATCACACAACTCAGAAGTAAACATTAGCATTTCTTTGTACATCTAGAAATTTTATTAAGTTTTATCAACTGAGAATACTCATTGATACGATCCAATTGGGATCATGCAATTCAAGCATAGTAGTGAAAAAGAACATCTAATAAAAAACAAAACAGAGAAGCCTTAATTGCCTGTAGAACCAAAGTCCCAAAGCTTTTCTTCTCATGATTGAACTCAGATAATCAAGACAAGATTGAGCTGGCACAAGTTCGACTCTTTTGCTACTCAATGTTAATTGTTCAGTACGACTCAAGGGAGCTTCAAGTGGAAAGCAAAGATGTATTACGGATGTTTTTAGTGATGTATTGATGCTTTAAGTTGAAGGTCACTTAGTTTTCTATTGACCAGTCTTCCTTTAGCAGTTAATTGAAAAAAATAAAATATAATGATGCAGCATTAAAGCCAGGCTGGTGAGAAAAGAAAAAGTATACCTATAAGTATGTATGTGGACTCAGTGAAATTATAACTTTTATTGAAATTATATCAAAAATGATGACGTGTTGTTCAGTAATGGAAGAAAAGTGTTTAAGGTCTTTTTAAGGTATTTCACACTTACTTTGGTAAACACAGACCTTTATAGTTAAAGGTAACAGTTGTGGGCTTTTCTTTGTTTATAAAGAACATTAACTTTCCATGTCATGTTGGGTTCAAGGCGTCTAACCCACATGCAGAAAACACTCTTTCAGACAGGGGAAAAGTTAAAAGGTTTATTTACAAAGTTACAAAGATATGCACAGGATCTGGGTTCTTCTGACTGGTCACGGGAGGCACACCACTGAGAGGACAGAGCAGTTAGAATTGATCCAGGAACTTGCAGTTTACAGGTGTCAGGGTAAAATACCTGCTCAGAGATGGATCTGATCAGTAGGGGGGGAACCTTGAGGGTCCAGAGGCTAGTCGGCAGGCAGAGGGCTGAGGGCAGAAGCAGAGACTGAACGGAGTGCAGGCAGGCAGATTTCAGACTGAGATCTTATCTCCAGGATTACTGGTTTTCAGAAAGTCAGGATCTGTGAGGCAGAGAAAAACAGGATCAGACAGGATCACAAAATCAGGGTTACAGATCAGGCAGATTGGCTCAGGTCTTGCTCTACCATTACTGGCAAACACTCTGGCAGGGAAGTGTCAGCCTCCTTCTCCTTAAATAGGGCTTCCTTGATGAGCAGATGGAAAACAGGTGTTGCAGTCAGCTCATACCCTCAGGAGGGATCTCGTGCGCCCTCTGGTGGAGAAGGTGGACAAACCCTCCAGATCCCAACATTCCATTTGTGTTTAGATATTTACATACAAACATAGCATAGCTTTGTGACAGTAAATGTCACGATTTGTATGGAGGTTGGTTGAGGACCCAAATCCAGAGACCAGGAGGCAGAGGTGAATCTTATAGATTTAATGAAAAAAAGCAGCTGACAACCAAAACTCCAAAATACTGTCTGGGTTTGGTTGAGGTTTTGAGAACCTAAATGCAGAGGTGAGGAGCCAGAGGAGAGTTCTTGTAGATTTAAGTAATAAACTGAGGCAAAAACTAAAGTACACAATACATGGGACCAAAAACCAGACAACTTCATGGGAAAATCCACGTGGGGAGCCACGAAAAGATGAGGAACCAGGACTGAGGAACTGCAAAGGGAGAGTATATATATGAGAGACGGAACTAATGAGCTGATTGGGAGCAGGTGTGAACAGAGTATTCTAGAAGGGTGCTAGGGAAAAGGAGAGCAACACAAGAGGGCAACAGAGGGCAACCAAGAAAAACCTAAGAACTCAAATATATATAGAAAAACACAACAAAATAGGAATTAAACCATTAAAACTAGAAAACAAAGAAAAACATGGATCAAAGTGAAAATGAATACTCAAAAGAAAACTTAACAGAACCAAGACTGTGACAAATACTAAGAACCAAAACTTATGTGGGAAGCCAGAGATGAGGGAACAAAAACACAAGCACAAGGGGAAACAGAGAGTAACTAAAGACTGCTTAAATATAATGTAAAATATACCACAGATGAACAAAACAGAATAACTAATAACTGAAAAATAAAAACTCAGGGTCCCAAAAGGGGAAAACCATGTCAGTATATTTAAAAAATGACTGCTCTGTGGTGAATTGTTTGTTAGTTAACCATTACAGTTGTTTTTTTGCTATATTTTACAGCCTATGTTGTTAGTCTCATTTAAGAAAAACTTTCATATTGCATGTGCAGATTGTTGCCACACTTGATAAAATGACAAGCCTCACCTGTGAGCCAGCAAAGAGCGAGGCCTTGTTTCAACACAGATGGGACTGGACAGATGGAGATGTGAAGAGAGTAACTGATGCCCTTGAGCACAGAAGAATTGTGAAACAACACCTGCTCAATATTAGATGAGTAGTGATCAGTATCTTCTCAAGCCCTGTAATCAAGCAGCAAAAAAAAAATGTCTACTCTGTATTCAGTTTGGGACACAATTGCAGTGTTCCTAACAGACATGTTCTGTATTTCTGATGATAGCAGCAGGGCTGTGGTTGAAGTAAACTCCTCCTCAGCCTTCAGTGACACACTTTACAGGTAGGGCAGCCTGAGTCAGTTACCACAGGACCATGGTGTTGGGTCGGGGTGGGGTGGGGGGCATAGAATTGAACCTTTCAAATGTCGATACTTGGGCAAGTAAAAAGATAAGAAAAGGACAGAGAAAAGGAGAAGTTCTATTCTTCCCAATGGTCCTTGTTGTAAAAGGGAATAAACCCCTCTCCTCTGTCTTCAACTGCTCTTGTACAAAGCCTAAACCATCCCCTCCTCTCTGGGTCAGGCTCCTCCTGTCATGATCTTGGTGCTGATGTCTGGTCTGATTACTCATTGCACTCATCTGTTTAACCCTGCCCAGTTCTCATTAATCTGATGCACCTCTATTTAACCAGCCTTCAACCAGAAATCAGTGCCAGATAATTCAAGCCTGTGGTGAGAGTTCTCTAGTGTACTGGAGTGTTTCTTATAGCCTGATCCTGACTCAATCTGCCTCTGGACCTTTAAACTTGCCTGTCCCTGTTCTGATATGTTTGCCTGACCTGTCTTCGGACACCTGCTGGATTTTTGCCTGTCTGGGACCCGAAGTTGGAACCGTTTCTTGACACTGTCTTTGGCTTCACCCTCTGGATTATCCTGCCTGCCTGTGTCTGCTTGATTCTTTTCTCCTGCCTGTTCTCCGCCATCTGGAACATCAGCGTCTGGGACTCTCTGGGCAGTACCCACCGAGCCGCGTTGGCAGTCAAATGGCTGGAACAAACCTCACCCTCTGGGCACGGACTGAGCTATTAGACCAAGGTTGTCACTCACACGTTGGTTATCATCCTTCGCCAGATAGACATGGTCACTAACCTGTGTTCTCTTCCTGCAAAGCTTCCTGCCTTCGATGCCCACGCTGTTCACTACAGATCCATTTCAAATAGATGTTTTGAGAAATCTAATTGTCTGTCTGCCTTGAATACTTTGACATATACAGTGAGGAAAATAAGTATTTGACAACCCTGCGATTTTGCAGTTTTCCCAGTTAAAAATTCATCGAGGGGTTGGAAATTGTCATCATAGGTGCATGTCAACTGATTGTGAGAGACATAATAAAAAAAAATGTTTAAATCCAGAAATTGTAATGTATGATATTTTAGCTATATATTTGTTTATACACAATATTTTTTGTCACGTTAAGCAAAAAATAAAATAAAATAAAATTTTATATATATATATATATATATATATAGATTCCCGGCCTGGGGTCTTTCTGCATTTTTGCATGTTCTCCCTGAGCATGCATTGGGTTCTCCCCGTGTACTCTGGCTTCCTCTCATAGTCCAAAAACATAACATAACATAACTGTTAGGTTAAATGGCTGCTCTAAATTCTCCTTAGGTGTGAGTGTGTGCATGAATGGTTGTTTGTCCTGTTTGTCTCTGTGTTGCCCTGCGATGGACTGGCGACCTGTCCAGGGTGTACCCCGCCTCTCGCCCGTAGACAGCTGAAGATAGGCACCAACACCCTTCGCGACCCCACTTGGGGATAAGCGTGTCTGAAAATGGATTGATGGATACTGGATAATACAGTTATTAGCAAGCTATAAATCACTCAATGGCTTAGCACCAAAATACATTGCTCCTAGACCTCTAGGTCTTCTGTCTAAAGAAGTCTACTCATGCTCAGAAAAAGAACAAAATATGGTGAAGCAGCTTTTAGTTCTTATAATCCACTAATTTGAAACCAACTCCCAGAAAACTGTTAAACAACAACAACAAATACTGAAATCTTAGGTTGCTTTAAGAAGGCTGTACTATTTAAGCTTTCTTTGTTTATGTTAGTAGCTCAGCTTTTTTTTCATTTTTTATCATTTATTTCATTTGTTTCTTTAGTTTTTTTATTAATCCCCTTCATTCTATTTATTTATTTTATTCTCTTTAATTATTTACATTAATAAATTATGCAATTACCTCTATGCCACTGCAATTAACTATTCTCTCTGTTGTGTTTTTATGCACAGCACTTTGAGTTTTCTTGTTGCTGAAATGTGCTATATGAATAAACTTAGCTTGCCTTGAAAAGATAAACCAATAAAACTAACAGTTTTATTGGTTTATCTTGTCTTCAAACTGACTTCAAGATGACAGAATCTAAACACTGAGATTGTTATCTATCTCAAATAAAACCAACGTCCCTCAACTCTTCAATAACAAACAAATGGTTTAAATAAGTCACCGTTGAGTGAAAACTCACAGGCGAGGCAGTGATTTTTGACTCTGACTGCATCATCTTAAAATCCTCATGAGGTCAAAAACACCAAGAGCATGCCTTCTAGGTTCAGAACTTATCTTTCTTTATTCAAGATGCGATTGCTTCCATCCTTTTCATTTATGCTGAAGGAAAATTTCCTTTGTACCTTTTGCCAAAAGACATTTCTTTCCACTTCTGGTATTGCAGATATAACAGGACCTCTGACCTACAACAAGAAAGCTAGGATAAACTGCTTTTTTCCAGAACTGGAGAAGTAAAATAAAAAAAAGAAAAAAAAAACTGTTTGAAATCAGAACTTCTAGAGTTCTATCTCTGTATTTAAGCAAAGCAACCATAAATCTACCTAAACCAGTAAGGCTGAAGATACAATAAAAAAAAGGCACAAGAACCAAACCAAAAATATGTGATATCACCTCCTTGATTTATATCAAATATTTCATTATGGTGAAAAACTATGTATAAAGAAGCACAAAGATATGAAAGGCTTGTTTACCGTATAACTCACATTTAGGGGAAAGAAAATCAATTTCAACAGTTCTTAAACAGTTTTTTGTAAGTATTTGTAATAAAAGCCATCCAAAAAAAAAAGAAGAAAAACTTTGGAACTTATTTTGTTTGTGTTCTCATTTGGCTAATTTCTCTATAGGTGTATTGTTTACTTAGTGCAAATAATTACTGAACACATTAGTGCACCCATTGGCCAATGTCATTAGGGACACACATTGAAAGCAAAGTTTATAAAAAGCCCATGTACTCATGAAAATGAATTAGATTTATTAGAAATATCTTTTTGTATTTCATTTTTAGATTGATTCTGCTCATCTGTTATGTCTGTTGGGGATACATACGGTGAAGCCAAAATTTAATTAATTGATAATTGAAACTATATTGATCTCAAACTTGAGATCAATATTACCTCTGCATTTAACCCATCCCCTTGCGGAGCAGCGATAAATAAATTAGTTATGGCATTTTAATAATGTCACTATTCAAAAGAATTAGAAATATTCCTATAATAGATGAAGTAGTTACATTCAGGTGGTGGGAAAAAAAGCAAAAACATGGGATTACGTCATATGACTGCAGTGAATAATGAATCACAGCAGGTAATTGCTGCTCTCCATAGCCCTATGTGCCAACCCCCTCCCAAAAACGTTCCACCAGGGGTAGTTAATGTAATTATATTGCTTGAAGCAATGGAAGGAGGGAGACAGCACACTTTTCAGCTTTGGGAAGAAGAGAATAGGAGACAGCAGCCAGAGCTGATAAAGCAGGGCAGCCAAAGAAAAAGTGCCAAAGTTTATGAATGTCCTCCCTCAACAGCAAGGCAAGTACCACTGTATCAGTAAAACTGACCCAGAGGTGTTAGGGTTCATTGGATTTACTCTCATCTCTCTGCCAGCGCATTGCCTGAAGAATGATCCAGTGAGCTGCAGCAGCTGGTCTAAGTATTTTTGTTATTTTCTTTATTTAACCAGGTAAAAAAACTCTTCAAGATTGAAATGTCTTTTTTAAGAGTGACCTGGCCAAGATGGCAGCAAGAACATATATACAACAGTAACATTCAGAATCATACAACAATCATACACAACTACACAAAAGAATAAAAACATACAAATATTTAAATAAAATAGGCAAGTACTAGAAGCAGTAACATTGACCAAGTATCACTGCTTTGTAATTTTAGAAGGCTGACTTGTCTTTGTCCCAAAGATTGTGAAAAAGGAAACAAACAAACAAACAAAAAAAACTACCTGCAAGAAGGTCATATCAGTGCTTTTTTTTATTATTAGATTAATGTTAATATGACAGCAGTAAGTGGACGTTAATTGTGGAGCAGTTTGCTCGGTTCTGTCATTTAGGATTCAGTCAGTAGGCTACTGAGAATCTCCCTCAAAATGTAAGATATCACTCGGATGCTCAAGGTGTAACACAAAGCTAATTGCCACCGTATCACCTCAACACCAGGTGGGACAAAGAGTCTGGCTCTCAACTAAAGATCTCCCATTACTGGTGGACTGTAGGAAGTTGGCACCTTGTTTCATCAAGCCTTTTTCTACTGCAAAAGTGGTGAACCCGGTGCCTCTTCGACTTCAGCTCCCTTGTTCTATGAGGATTAAGCCTACATTCCACGTGTCCTAGGTCAAACCCTTCGTCATGTCTCGGCTTTGTTCCTAAATCTTGCATGAGGTTTGAAAGTCTCATTGACAGTTACAGTAAACTTTTGATTGCAGTGAATGTTCAAAATGCAAATCATTAATGGAAAATAAATTCAGTAGTATTACCTAGTTTTTCTAGACCAGTAGATGAATGGCCGAAAAAGCCGAAATGTCCCAACGAACATCACTAATGATTAGTCCTGAAATTTTGTTTTACAAAGCAGTGCAGCCACAGTTCTACTGTACTACCTGTGCAAATACACTAGGGTAAAAATCAGTTCCTAAACTTCAAATAAAACGAAACCTAATAAAATGCAAAAGCAAGCTATAACTATGACCTCAAACTTACAGCTTAAACTAAAAAAGAAAACTTTTCCTGGAGTGGACTGTAATTAGCAACCTCCACCCATTTTTTTTTTTTTTTTTAATCAACACAATCTAATGGCCTGTAAACAGAAAATAGATCTACCAACATTTCAGGACCCTCCCCTACTTGGATAAGCCATGCTCAACAAACAAAAAAACTCCAATTGAACTAACTGGACCAAACTGACTTTCCAATTCAGAAAATTGCAACACCTTAATGAATCACAATGTACAGAAGTCAAACTATTTCTACCAGAATTTCGAAAGGATCTCAGAAAAAACAAACATGATTCCTTAACATTAAAATAAATCATAGGTATCTGACAGAGCACCCTCCACCTAGCCATAACAACCACTGAAGAGCAATGCAAACTGAAACAACCTCCACCACACAATAAAGAAGGAAATTGTGACAGAGGGGATACAGTTAACACAATGACACCGGGTGGTCCATTTGCACTCACTCTGTGAACATAACCCACACGGAACACACACTAATGCCACATATAAGAAAAGGGAAAAAGTCAGCAAGAAAATACATCACAGAAAGAAATAAAGGATAACCCACAGAGAATCCCGTTATGATCAATAAAGTCTTCTTTGAAAGAACCCAGTCACCTGACTGCCACGTCTTTCTAAGGATCAGTAGTGACTCCTTTCACACCACAAACAACAACATCCACTGGACCTCGGACACAGATCAAGATATTCTGCAACACTGGACCTTTAAACTAATTTGCCTGTATGAATTACAAGGGACCCCTTCTAAAGTAGGGCTGAATTAATTGATTGCTGAAATAATTGCCAACCAATTTAGTGATCGATTAATTGTTAACTAGAGTAAAGTGACTCTATAACATGCTTCTAGTGAACAGAGCAACCCATTTTATATATATATATATATATATATATATATATTACAAGTTATGTTTTCCCAAGCACATAAAAGTTTAAAGCAAAGTTTAGTTTGAAAAGAATGTGCAGGAAGGATTAAAAGGCATGTTAACACGGTAATGTAGGCTTGATTTCATTATCTGACGCATGCATATACACACCAGGAACCTGTAAACTTACTGAATTACAAAAAAAACATTTAATAAACAAGCATGTTTCATTGATATATATACAAAAATGAATATTAGGAAATATATTTATTCAACATTATACTGGGCAAGTAAAAATTGTTTCTGGGCAAATGAAATGTGAAAGCCACTCTACCACTTTGACACAGAAAAAGGTCTCTTCTGGTGGTCAGCCACTAGAATGAAAAATGGTAGGGAAACACCTAATATGAATCTGAAGCAGTAACACAGGAAACTGAAACTATCCTATTTTTTTCAAAGATCAGCATGAAATGCAGTAGACCAGGGACCACCTCACTTCACGCCACCTTCCTAGAGGGAACCAGCACCAAAAACACTACATCAATTCATCCTCACACTACATCAGAGTAGCACCAGAAACATCAAACTTTACAAAGTCGGAAGAGTGGCTTTGATACAGTTTGTAAATGAATAAAACACTAATAAATTGTTAATCATTACTGAAGAGTATCCTCACCATTTATAAATCATGGTTATTGTAAAGTGTAACCTTTTTATGTATTAGTACTTTGTTAGATTTAATTTATTTCTGTGAACATTGTGGGTTTTCCTGTCATTAAATTAGAGGCATCAACAATTTTGTCCGTGTGTAGTTTATTTTAATTGATGATGAAGCAATCAATGTGACAGCACCTTTCAATCAATCCTAGAGTGCAGTCAGCAACTGACCAATTAGTGACATGTCAGAGTTTGCAGAGTTAAGCTGAACCAACATGAAAACAGAGCTGTGGAACATAGGGATTTTTAATAAAAAAATAAAAACAAACAGAAACAAAACTGACATGGCTAGAAAGGATATGAGGAAAGCTGAGCTAAAAATTGGTGCATAACTGAGGATTCAGTAATAATACTAATCTATACCAAACAGTTGTACTGTAATACTTACTTTTTAAATACTAGGAGAGACAGACATTAGACAAAGGAAGAAGGTGAAGCAATCAGAGCAGAAGTAAAAACAGTTGAGGAAGAAAAAAGTTAATAACTGAAGAGTAGAGGAGAAAACTGATTTAAAAAGGACAGAGAGCACATCTAAGTAAAGAAAAAGATTTTATTTGATCTCAAACAAAAAAGTTCATATATCAACATAAAAATAAAAATGATAAATAAACAACTTAGAAAATAACAAACAATGGCAAAAAAAGATGTGAACTGATGTTGCAAAACTTGGAAACAACAGAAAACAGCATAGTTTTAAAGAATAAACTAAATGATGAAATACTGGAAAACACAAACTCAAAAGAAATCCAGAACCAGAGTCCTAAAGATCATGATACTGTCTTGGTTTGTCCCGCAGTGACAACCCTTCCCTGGAAGAGCACATTACCAGGATTTTATAGGAAGGCATAGCAGACATAGGGATTTTGTTTAAGAACAATAAAACCCTAAAACCAACATACAATTCAGGGACACAGTATTCAGAGTATATAGAGGATGAAACATGGTTAATTCTATTTCCAAAACCAAATAAAGACGCTTGAAAAATGTAAAAGATGAACAAAAGACTACTGCTGACAGCATGAGGATCTAGGCCTACTGGGGGTTTTGTTTGTAACAAAGTAACAAACAAGTTTTCAGTTTTAGTCAAGCTCACATTGTTTGCTTAAGTTTAGCTTGGAAAAAGCTTGTGTTGCTTAATTATTTATGAGCACCTGTGTTAATAAACCTTACCAAAGGGGAGATGCTGGCATGGGCTGTTAATATTGATACAAAGCCTGATTATACACATTATAAAAAACATGCTTCATTTTTTTTTACCTTCCTCGCATTTATGCATTATTTTACTCAGCTGCTTTGAAACTGCCAAAGTAAGGCACAACTTCATTCACAGCTAGCATGACGATGTCCATTTTTTCCTTCTTTGTCCCTGTCCATACTATGCGAAAGAAAAATGCATGTTGTCATTTCTTTAATGTTTACTGATCAGGAAAATGCCTCATTTTATGCCTCAGGTAACATTTTCCTTCACTTTGTAGCTGTAAAAAAAATCCTGATTTTGTCAGAGCTTTTTTTTTCCCCCACTGTCCTGCATTTCCATGTAGGTGGAGCAGTTTCGCATTGGACAAATCAGATAAATTGGTAAGGTTATGATAAAAAGTCAGGGTTGTACACAGTGTCAAATGCAGTGAATCTTTTAAAAACATTAAGTTTATATTTTAATCAAATTTACTAATGAGAAATTAACATGTTGGGTTCTGATGAAATTCAGGGTAGAGCCCAAAGAGGTAGAAGTGCAGATTAAATTGGGTTCTAGACGTGGCTTCAATTAGGGGTTGGGGAATAAAACAATAATTTAGCAATGCGCTTAATTTAAAATTTGTTCCCAATTAATTTTTATCAGTAAAATGCTGTAAATTATTTAGATCCTATGGCCAATGAGTTCACACAGTGAGCAAAACAAACGCCTGTGGACATTTGACATTTCACAGATGACCATACCAATTCCTGTATTTCTTGGATATATACCTACATTTGTCCCACTTTCTGAGTGGGACAAATGTAGGTATACAAATGTATACCTACATTTGTCCCAGGTCTACTGAATTGTCCAAATTCAGTAGACCTGAATTTGGACAATGAAAACTGTTTGCGCAAATGTGCTATTGCTGATGTGAAAACTGCTTTCTTTTGAACTGCTGGTTGTTTGCAGACTATATGAGAATTCAGTCCTGAAATTCTACAAGCATGCTTAGTGTGAGGGATTGCATTTGAGTCAATGAGTCGATGCAGTCAACTGGTTTTCCTTAGATAGAAAACTTTGAATCAATTTGACAGTAGGATTTGGTTGAACTGTAAAGTGCCTTGAGATGACTTGTGTTGTGAATTGGTGCTAAATAAATAAACTCAATTGAATTGAAATTGAATTGAATTAAATCTAATACATGATCATATGTACAGTATAGATTTAATATTTCCAAATTGATAATGGATTCAAATAATAGTGAATATTTGTTTCTCTAAACTCTAAGCACCTTTAGTTAGCAAACTTGTTCACTGTTCACCTTTTCAAATAGTGACCGAATAAGGGAATCTCGAAAAAATATAATATGCAGCTTTACATTTTCCACCGTAAAATAAATCTTGTAGAGAGCCAGCAGGCCTTGACTGATTATACTCATCAGAAAACCTGCTCATCAGCCCCTCTTAAGTTTAATCAGCACACATTATCAGTCATTTAATCTATACAACACAGTGAAAGTGACACACTGCAGTTTACTGGTGGAGGCCTTTTTAATCAAGAAAAGCAAAGTGGTGCCTTCAGCTTTACAGTATGCAATTCTTTAGTATTTCAGAACCAATATTTCACAACACTACATGCTTAAGAGTTAAGGTCCTGATGCAAATAGCAATAGCAATAAATGCAGAAAAATTGGACTAAACTGTTACTTATCATGGTATGCATGTGGAAGTAACCATCTTGCCAATTTAAGTGCATGCTGTTTACTTGAGATCAATGACATCAATAGCTTTCTGATTAAACAGAAAAAAAGCAGTTTTGAAAACAATAGCTCTTGTAATGGATTCTCTATCTGATCTTGATGTGAAAATTCTGCTAATATTTTTTCGTACAGTCTTGCTAACAAATTACTATATTGTTAATTTTGTATTTAAAACATAACAAATATGTTTAAACCCCTAAAGAAATTGCATTGATTGATCATAAAATGTATTTAAAATTTCTAAATATAACTGTTTTAAGGAAACTGTATTTAATGTTTATATTTCAGTGTAAACTCGGATCAAATAGAGTGTAAAGTAGAGCGGATTGAACTTGCTGTAGAAATATTACATAAAGCTTTTCCCTCACATCTGACAGCTGGGACACCAACCCCGGCTTTGTATCTTTTCAATCTATACAACATACAGACAATAAAACCCAAAGAAAGTTATTTTGAATTTTAAAATGTGAAGGAATGCTTCATGAAATGCTGGTCAAAGTTATATTTCTATAACCGCTTTCCATTTAAACCAGTAAACATCAATGATCTGTAATATTACTTTAACAAAATGGTTTGGAATGCTCTGTAAAAAGAGCAAACTTCTACATTTTAATGTGTGTCTCACCAACACTAATTTGTATACTTCAGCTGCCAGATGGCACAAAGTCACTGTGGGAATAATATAATTGACTGGCAGAAGAAATTTCACAAAGAAAAGTCACAAAGAAAAGGAGGGGCGTGGGGGGGTAATGGCAAAACACAAAGAGCCTCCCCTGCATTGCCAGTTAAAGACAACCTGAGCTGCATAAAGCAAGACATGCAGCCTAATAAAGCTTTTAATTAGGAATGCTAAGCACAAACTGCCACCCACTCAACTGATACAGGGGTGGCATTTTTTTATGCGTAGAACTATTTTATACAGTGCATGAGATAATGCAAATACAGGTCAGCAGCTTTAAATAATACTGACATCAGAATTGTCTATCTATCTACCTATCTA
>NW_015151728.1:173287-194906 GCF_000732505.1 Cyprinodon variegatus
CTACTGCTCCTTTACTTTGCTTTTAACTTCTAGTATTCATTTGAAAACTAGCAGCCTATCTGTCTCTTCTAATTTCTTCACCTGTGAACAATACACTGTAAAGTCAGTTTTAACAAACCTACCTTTATGTAATAAGAACAATTTGTTACCTCTGTATCCCCTCTGCAAACCCAAAATGAGCCAAATAATGTGAATAAAAAATCTATACTTTATTTCAGATAATACAATTCTGTATAATTAATGACAAGTGGGAGCGGATTAAATGAATGGAAATTATTTAAATGGTTTTTCAATATCCTTTTGCGACCAGATTCATGCTGGATTTTATCTTTTACATTTTCCAACTATGATGGTCTGTTCCCAAGCTAAATTGTCCAGCATATTGTCAAGATGGATGTGGAAGCGTTTCGGAAAATATTTACAACAATTTATTTCTATCATCACAAATATGTGACATTGTAAGATGAGTGTGTAGAATTGTTCCATCCACTGTCCTTTTAAAAGAAAAAAGGCAGAGATTCTGGAGAGTCATGTGTTTTTGAAAACAGCATTCCTCTCTGATACACCATTATTCTCTTCTCTATTTTTATGATAGGTACTGTCACATAAACCAAATCTTGAATTCCAGATGATAGAGCAGGACGTTTTTTGCTTATACTTCAAATATTGTTCTGGTTATTGTAAGCATTAACCCCTGATTAAAAGGCAGCAGATATGTGTATGGGGGACTTTGAGTCTGAGTGAGAATAAAGCAATAGATTTTAGCCTTTCCTTCATTACAGGAAAAGACAAACAACTATACAATAAGATGAACTGCAAATGAAAACATCAAATTATTGACCTAATGTAGCTGAATAATGATCAAGATCCTTACACCTCCCCTTAATTCAGTTCATTTTAGTCTCATGTGTCTCAGAAGAGCCTTCTGCAAGCAATCCTTTCTGTATTAATATGCTCACCTCTTCCTGGCTATTCCACAGCCATCCTCTGAGGGATTATTTAAGACACAGTATTTTCAGGATCTTGTCAGAGCCAGGGCTTGGGAGACATTGAATCTAAACTTGTCAACAAAAGTGCCAGCCGTCATCGGCTTGCAGGAAATACAATATGATAGATGCACGTCCGAATATGGGGTGCATTTCCCAAAGCAGCTGTCGTTCAGGGACACTGACAATGACGTCGCTGATCTTTAGTGGAACTGAATAGTGTTATTGGAATGACATTTAATGGGGATGAATGGAGAGAGTTGCAAAAACAAATACAGATGAAAAAAGAAGAAACTTGTTCGATTATCTGTAGAAATTACTTTCTGTGTTTCACTTAGTGAAAAACAAATCTAGTAACTGACAAATCCCCTTTCTTTGAGTGTGTGGCCATGAATTATTGAGAGACACATTGAATTTCTCAGGCCAGGCTTATTCTGACATTTCAAGGTCCAGCTTTTACACCAAAAACTAATCAAAAAGTCAAACTTTTCTTGGTTTTACTAGTATGCATGCTGCAAATGCCAAAATCCTTCCTCTAAACAATCACATAACCGATAAGCTTTTTTGTAGGAATGTTGGGGTTTCTTCTTCATGGTCATCTGGCTATCAGATGACAATGAAGCTGCAGCTGCCACTTCTGGATTCCACTGCAGTCAGAAATCTCAGTAATAGAGATATAAAAGCCTTTGGCTCAGTTTGGCCTGCAGACAAGCAGTCGGTTTTCACTGTTTCCTTGCAAGAAAAAATGTGGTTGTCACTCATTTCTAAAGTTTGTGCAGTTGAAAGTACCGGTACTCATCATTTCTTAAGAATCAGAGAATGTCAGTACACAGAAGATGGAGAAATATAGTAAAGAAAGGTGATAGAAAAAAAAAGACGGTACGGTAATGTGGATTTGACTGCAGATGTGACTAAATCCCTCCAAACGCAGTGACTAATGTGTCTGATATTTGTCTGTAGCCGAGCAGCAGAGGTCTGTAGAGAGTTAAATGTCAACGATGAGTGAATGTGACAGAGTTATGATGAAAAAGAAAGAACAACACATAGCATCTGTCAGATATTTGATTTATTCAGTACTGATATGGAAGAAAATCTACTCAAGGAAGGAGAATGCAGATAGCAAGAACACTATAAATAAGTCATTTGTTATGGTCATAATTTGTCAGACCCTGTCCTTAGGTGTGAACTTGGGCCATAACAATGTAGAATCCCACTCTGAATCAGCATACACAGCTAATGGAAAGGCCAAATGCCATATTATAATGTTAAATTACTCCTCAGTCAGACGATAAGGCAATGAAATAATGATTTACATAGGGACTGCTAGGATAAAGAGCATTATAGTTTGTATAGTCCATGCCTTCCTTGAGCATCATTACATCACCTTAGGTAAAACACACATCATCTCAGCTTTTGGATCCTCTATTGCTGCACCCATATAGAATGTTTTTATCGTTCCCCGGAAATCCTAAAAAAAAAAAAGAAGAGGAATAAAAACTCTTATGATCAAATAAGATTTTTTTTCTTATATATCATTACTTTAAATGTCAATGTGATCTGCAAATTAAGAAAATATAATTTAAACAACATTCAACTTCCTTATGTTGTTAATGTCATCTAACATACAGATTTTTCAGGAAAAAAACCCAAACTACATCTCATAATGAAGGCCAAAATATTTATGTAATTTATACAGTGCCTCGCAAAATATTAACACTTCTTTAACTTTATATTCACATTCTGTCACATTATAAATGAAAGTGATGCTACCAGTACAGTAAGTAAAACCCAGTGCCATTACATGCCTTCAGTATTCATCTAACCCAGGGGTCTTCAGTCTTCAGGTTTATTTCGTGAAATCAAGATAATGGATTAAGTCAGGATTTTCTAGATATTCTGTACTTATTAAGCCTTGACTTGGTTTTCACAAAAGCAATAACACATAGGTTACCATGGTGATTTATTCTGCGCAGTTAGCCTAATCCTAACCAAACTAACAGCTATGCTTACTCAAATCCTGGTGTGTTATCTGTTCAGTCAGCAGTGACTGATCCGAAACAAATATGGTTTGTCAGTGATGCCGTTATCCCAATATAAATGTTGTGTTATATTTTATCAGGCTGCAGTATAAACCACACATATATATATAATACAGTCAAGTACTTACATTATTTCAACATTATTATGTTTTCATTTTTGGTTTTCAGTTATGCTTTATCTTATGTTTCGCTATATTGTCAAGATCATTTTTGCTATTATTTATGCTTTGGTCTAGTTTTTAGTTGGTTATTCTTTCTCTTACCCTTAAGTTATTTTTTTCAATGGTTTCAGTTATCTCCAGTTCCTTCTCTTATCCTCTAGATTTCCTCTTGGTTATTCCTTATTTTGTAGTCATTAGTTTTATTCCCTTATAGCCTTATTTAATTTCTTTCTATTTACAGTTAAACCATGTTTTCCCGGGCTACTCTCTGTTGCCCCCTTGTGCTCCGTTCCTTTCCCATTAGCTCCTTTCTAGCTGCTTCTGTCCACACCTGCTCTCAATTAACTGATCATTCCACTCTTGGTTCTGTCTCCTCAATATAATCATCCTCTGCAGTGCATTAGTGCTGGATTCTTTTAATTACTTAATTCCTACTATATGTTTTTCCTGAGTGTTTTGGTTCCTTATTTCCCTACCTGTTGTTTATTTGATAAATTATTTTTTTGTTGGCACCACATCAAGTCAATCTGCAAGAACTCATCTTTGCCTCCTCATCTCTGCATTTGGGTTCTCATCGAACTTCCACCCAACCCTAACAATTATTAAAAACTGCATTTACTTGAATACATTTCTGCGACAACTGCCATGTTTTTATTTTAAAAACATGTAAAGCCATCAATAATTTCCTTCCATGAATATGTACTGCTTTGTTGTGTACTTAAACAAAATCCAACAAAATTGCATTAATGTTTTTGGCTGTGCCATGAAAAAAATGCTAAAAGTTTCAATTAATTCTTTTGTAAGGCATTGTATAGGTCATCAAAACACTTAAATCAACAGTCCCTCCTTTACCATTTAAGCAGTGATCAAAATTTATCATCCTGCAAATGAACTGTATCTGTGGAGGTGCAGCATCCTCTCTCTGCAGCATCACCACTTGCATCAATCATGCTTATGTCCCATAATGCAATCACTGGCCTAATGGCAAACACAGCACAGCGGCACAATGCTGATGCAGAGCATTTTTCTTGCTGGCATAAGTGGACACGTAAATAAGTGAGTTAGGGTACTCAGTTAGTACAGATGCTCACGGCGTTGTGGTGGTACGTGTGTTCTGGGTGTGCACACTGATTCACAATGTCAGGCTAATATTGATTACCCTCAAAGATGCGAGACCATGTTAGGCAACCTGCTCACTGGTTTGACAGGTGTCCTTGAAAACGCAGCTTCACTTTACCTTTTTTTTTTCTGTTGTTTTTTTTGTTCCCTCCATCAGTGAGACCTTTGTGTGTCAGTCTCCATTCAATATCAAACACAAAAGAGCTGACTTTTTGGCTTCCTATCAAATCACTTACCTCTTATCATTTATCATTACCTTTGATTATTACCTTTCGTATTTTGAGGTTTAATTTCAGACCAAAGTGCAATCACTCATAGGCCTGTAATATTTAGAAACCACCTAATGAGAACCAATTTAACGACGGTCTTGAATACTGCTCTAATGAATGGTAGCCCCAATTTTAGGTCTTATCTTAGGTCTGACTCAGAAACGACACTGTCAAAGAATGCTATGGACAGCAGAAACATGCAAGAGGGTGTTTTGTGTCAGAGGTCGTGGATGAGTCTCCTCCGTCATACATTTTTTATTTAGAGGAGGAAAGCGGGGATGAAGTTGTTGTGGAAGAGGACGCCAGGGCGGCAGACGCTTGGTTTGGTGTAGAAGGCTAACAGCCATACATGTTTGAGACCTTGCCTCACAATGCTGCCAGTTCTGTTAGCTCTACGCCTGCAAAAGACACAGAAGTACATCCTTGTGAACACTGGGATGTAACTCAATAGTAAAGTAAATCTTTTTTTTTTTCTTATTTCAACTGTTACATAATTAGCTGTGACATATGAATCAAGATGCAATAAACTGAAAAAATTTGATTGACAGATATATGATTGGCCGAATTTAGGTGTACAGGCTGACGTATAACTAACTGGCCTGCATAAAATAATGAGGAAAAAAAACACAGATTTTAAGAAAGGATTTTTTTTTTTATAGAAATTTTCTAAATTTTGGGACAATATAGACTGATAAAGAGTACATTTATATACATGTTTAAGCCAGAATGATTTGAAATTTAAATATGACTTCCCTACGACTTTAATACTTTAGTGTAACCAAAAAAAGAAATAGAAAAAGCAGGCAAAAAATCTATCAAATGGGAAAACTATGTATACTACATCATGTATTACTGTGCTCATGTTTGTCAAGTAATCTTTATATGGATCAATTAAATACTTTAACCCTTCACTAATCAAACTGTGGGGTTAAGCTGAGATAAGGGGTCAGCTTTTTTGTGCGAAGTATCCTTGAAGTCGTCATGTAGCACACAACGAGAGGAGAGGTAATCACTATTCGCAATGCAAAGGCTCCTTATTATAGGAATACAGCGCAATGATACATGCCAGTCATCCGTGAAATTGAAGAAGTAACTACCGTGTTTTCATCTCTTTTTTATTTGTCAGCTTTGCCCACTTCAATGACAAGTTCAGTCTGTCACTCACTAAAGTTTACTGACAATGTGTTATTGTATTCTATTTTTGGTAAGCCCTGACGTTCTTTTCTTCTTTTTCTTTTGGGGCATCCAATAAAAAGCATATTTTGATGACACCTGAAAACCTGTGTCTGTATCTGGAGGGTTGAACCTCTGTGACTGAGCAAGAGAATCCTCACTTTGACATGCGACAAAAATACATCCAGGAGAATGGGTGATAAAGGGTTTTTTTTGGGAGGGAGACTGTCAGCAAAAATGAATTTCAGCACAAGAGGAGACGGCATTGGCGACAGTCCAGTGGTTGGATGCATCCTGCCGGTTATTCACTGTGACAACTTTTTAAACATTGCTTTGCATGGCTTTATCTTCAAAATACTATGTTCATCAGAGCTGGTACAGTCTATCTGGGCTGGGATATGAATAATTCTGATTTACATTAAGTACAAAACAAGGGTATTTCTGCTCTGGCCTCAAAAATCATGTAAATGGACCTTATTCAATTCTTAAATCATTTTGCTTTTGTTTAAAAAAGATTGTCAAATGTGTATCTTTGGACTCTATCTAAATACCTGTAAAATAGTAGATAATGGCTTGTTTTTGTCATTAAATATTTCAGAGCCAGAGAGAAATGTTTGATTACCTAAGAATATTTCTTGGTCATGTGTTTAACTAAGATTTCAGCTCAATTCTGCTGAAAGTCTCCAATGATTTTATTAGCAGTGTTCTTAAGGTTCAACTGTTTTGTTCCCTAAAACCTAAAGAAAAGACTCTGAAAAAAGCTCTTTCTGTACTGTCACTACATCTAGTTTGGGAAAGCACATGGAAGTCTTATTGATTTGACGGAGTACATCCTGAAGTTGTGCTTTAAGTCTCTACATCCCTACTGACCTAAAGTGTTCACTTCCTTATACTGGAGCTGACAAAATAAATTCTTCTCTTGGCACAAAGTAAAACCTGACTTTAAGCATTCTTTTTTTTTTTTTCAAATTTGTGATATTTTTTCAGTGTTGTTTTTTCAGTTTCCATTATGTGGTTAAAATATTGTTTATTGGGATGTGTTCAGTGTTTAAGTGCATCTCTTTGAAATTAGGTACATTGTACATTGTCACTGCATTTGGTCCATGATTACTGACAATCTGTTGCATATGTGCTTCATGATGTAAATAGTTGTTTTTATTTGCATCACCAAATCACTTTGCTTTCAGTGTTGCTGTTAATATAAAATTAATTAATTAACTACAGAGTTACATTTATTACCACACACTGGAAAAAGGAAAGGACAATAGGACATGATGTTGTTTAGCTAATGATTGCTGTTCTTGGTAATTAAAGAAATGAAACCTTAAAAAATCTACTTACCTAAGCTTAAAAAAAAAAAAAATTAAATATAATTAACTGGAACTATAACAGAAATAACCATTTCTGGGACCTAGGGTTATTTGGCAGCCACACAGAAGTAATGAACGATGGCATAAGTAAGAAAAATATAACATTTTTAAACCTTAGTGTTACAAAATTTACCAAAATTAGCATGCTGGAGTCAAACAGTCTCCATGACAACCTTTAGATTATATAGATATGGGAAATGTAGGTGAAACACCTGTAAAAAGTGTTATATGTTGCATAAACCTAAATTAAAACTTTTGAATTTGGCTAAAAGCAACTAATCAGGCTGAACCGATAACAGCTGAGCTTTGCAGCAAAAAATGCTCCATGCAGTCTGACACAAAACAGAATACAAATACAAGGATTTTTATACCTAAAGTCCACTTTTAAGCAAGGTGGGGAACGTGTGATGCTGTGCTCCTGTTTCTGGAACCTCGTTGGTGCTTAGTTTTGTGCATATGAGATTCTAGACTGAAAATGGTTGTATATTCTCTTCCCTTTTAAAATCATTTTAAAAGCATGTTTGGCAGAAGATAAATGTAGAATAGCTGGGGCGCCAATCATTGCTTTGTTTAAAATAAAAAAAAAAAATCCTTCATACCCATCCCCAAAAATATGTGATATACTTTTAAATGAAAAAAATATATCATTAATCTCAAATGGAAATTAAATTATGAATGTAAAATAATGCCTCTGTTTATGCAAAAATGTCCTTCTTCATCGATGCTTTTTTGCATTTCAACTAATGCTTTCCTCTTTCCCATACTGGCACTTTTAAGAATCCCTTTACGTCAGGCAGGTTGAACATCTGAACCGACAAGAAACATGTTGCTCCTGGACTCATCATGGAATTGAACCCTAATCCTGAATCATATATGATGTAGTCACACAGGTTTGATAAATTTGGTTTAGTTGGTTTAGTTTTCCGATGCCCATTACATCTCATGTATGCTGTTACCTTATTGTTGACTGGTTATAGGAGGGTAGAATAGCAAAGAATTGTAAGAATAAGGTCAATAAATCAAAAGAATGAAACAGTACATTTATTTTTTTAACCAGCTGTATGGTAAAACAGACATTCTTTCATGTCATCTTTACTTCTTTCTATTTTTGTTCCATTTTACTTGTCAGACTTTTACCATTTCTCTGCCATTCAACTTCAGTTTATCCCACCAGACCCCCTGTCCCCACACTGCACTCTACAATGCATCTGACCATCTTCTGAAGCATTTTCTTCCCTCCAGCTAAGCCCATTCTTCTGTTTGGTGCCCTACTTCCATAAAAATGCTGATCCCCAAGGTTTACCATTAGATGTTTTTGATGTTTTCTCCCCCTTTTATATTTATGTCCTATTTTATCACTAACAAGTACAAAATAGAACATTTTGCTTTTAAAGTGTGAGACTATTGATCTTTGCCAGAGTGTTACAAAGGAATGATGGATTAATGCAATGTTAGGTTTTTTATTATATTCTAATCCTGTTCTCCCCACTGCAGACTCAAAGGGCACAATAGGCTGACAGCACAGGGAAGCAGATTTAGTTCATTGCCTCAGTGACAGTAAAAATAAGTGAATGAGATGAATTTTTTCTTACAAAATAAATAATATTATTTTAACGAGGAATTACACAACTCATTTTAAAAGTCTTGGTGTCATGAAATGGTGTTTGTTGAGGAGGACCCAAATGCAGAGACGAGTTGGCAGAGGTGAATTTAAGTGGTTTAATAAGGTTCTCAGGCACTAAAAGAATTTAAGTGGTTTAATAAGGTTCTCAGGCACTGAGGCAGAAATCAAAAATCCAACAAAATAACTAACGAACCATAACCAAGGTGACATCAGGGGAAAACCAAAATCTAGGAACCAGGGAGAGACGAGGAAGGCAGACAGACGATGATGAGAGGTTAGACGAGGATCCAGCAAACAGGAACTGAAGAGGGAGGGCTTTTAAAGGGGACAGAGACAGGAAGAGGGCTAATGAGGGAATTGAAAACAGGTGAGGGCTGAACAGAAAACAGAGCAAGAGAAAGAGGACACAAGAGGGCAGCAGAGGACAACAAATGGAGAACCAGAAAGACAGGCACTAATAAGAAAACAACAACAAAATAATAATCAAATAACTAGGATAAAGAAACATGGTGAAAAGAAAACAAAACACTAGAAATCAAGGAGCAAAAGAAAAACAACAGAAACAGAAACCTAACACTTGGGGTGTTGTTTGATTGCTGATTGTTACCCAGAGACACATTCAGCTCGAGGCTGTGAAATATAAACTCTGTTTAAATATTTTGGGCTGGAGTCTAAGTTCCATTTAGCTCTTGCAGGAAGATGATGAGCCAATTTCCATATGAATATCCTTCCAATCTACACAGGAACGTGGATCTAAGTCTAAAGTTGACTTATTTTACTGGTATTGTGTTAAAAAGTAGTAAGTGCAGAGTTAAAAAGCCAGGCAAAGGTGATATATATGCTGTTTAGCTCTCCTTTTTTTATATTACATCTTCTTGGAAAACAATATAGTACAGCTAGATATTTTTAACTTTCATTGTAGTGGCACTAAACCACTACACTGAGAATCCCACACTCATAATTATTGTATGATCTTAAGAAAGCATCAGATTTGTGATTTGTTTTAGATAACATACTGGGGTGGGTAATACTTTATTGTTTATGGCAGTAATGTTAAAAAAAATTATTCACAATAAATAGTAAATACATTCACACCAATAAATTCTCGTCAATCATCTTTGCAAACCTGGGAAAGTACTGTATATGTAAAATCTGAATTTAATATGTTGTCCCGCTTTCAGACAAAGACAGAGACTGAACTTAGTTTAAAAAGTGTATTGTAAACAGGGATAATGTTTGAGTAGCTCAGAAAAGACAGAAGATGGAGCTTGAATGAGGCCTGTGGAGATGATGGCTAGTTATAAGGCTGAGCTGGCTTTATTCCAGAAACTGGAGTTAGGCTTCCAGCATATGAAGCAGATAAGTTGGAAAACAGGCAGGGAAGAAGCTGCGTGTGATCATCATAGAAGCTGAGGAAAAGCTTTGGAAGAGTTAATTGAAGGTTTGACTCTAGCTTTAACCATCTGTAACCAGGAGGTGCTGGTAATGCAGTCATTTAATACATTTTTGTCAGGTAAGTGTACGGTGATCACATTTAGAAAGCACAGGTGAAAGGTGCTCTAACTTGGCTTAACCTGCAGCCAGCATTGGTTTAGCCCCAAGCAATAAATGTTAGTTACACCCAGTACACACAGACATACAGCAAAACCATGACAGTATGACTAGGTTGCAGATTTCTCGAATTTTATTAAATGCTGTTATAATTTGATTTTATCAAATAAATAAATAAATAGCGAGCCAGTCTTTTACATATATACAGTAATTCTTTTTTTTTGTTTTTTTTTTTAATGGAACCAACTTGATTTTTTTTATGTGTGTGTGTGAAAGGCAAAAATCCCTTCAGCGTAAAGCCTAAAGTTCCAGATTACCCAGTCATTTTGTAACTCTGCAGCTTTAGAGGGCTGTTGCAGGACAAAGAGTACTTCCTACCTTTCCTTATTCTGCTACTGTCCCCTACTTCTTACCCCTTTATATTACATGTACTTGTGCTACATGGAAAGCAGTCTTGGACCAGTGCTTCTGTGCTGCTGTTTTTTTTTTTTTTTTTAGTCAGTCATGGCAAATGGTTACTCACACTGGGTCAGATTCTGCTGGAACCTTTCTCTCTTCACTGTTGCTATTCACTTACAGTAGTGTGACGGACAGCTGAGGGTTAATAGAACAATACAGTCCACTGTTCAGTGTTGCAAACAATAATTGGGAGGAGTGATTGCTGCTAAGTCACTGACTTAATGCATCATCTGGTTTTCTTAAAAACCAGAAAGAACACATTTGACCAATTAGCACGATAAACAAACGTACATTTTAGATAACATAAATTGAAATAAATCATACTGATTATGACAGCTTACATAAAATGAATGAGACATGGTCACAGCTGAGTAGTTATAAAAAGAGCAGTAATCACAAATGTGCATCGATACACTTTGAATAATTGTAACTGGAAATCATTAAATGTCAACTAATTTAGCTCTGTAGAGAAAATATACAAGAAATTTGTAAGGAAAAAGAATGTGTGAAACCAGTTTTTTTCTAAAAAATAACCTTCCTGGTGTGTTGAACGACCTAATTTAAAGAGAACATTGCATGGCATCATTAAAGCATAAAAAAAAAAGGATCACGTTCTTGTCAACGATAAGTGCATAACATTTTCTGACAACTGCAATAACCGTTGCATAACCTTACATTAACATTTTAATAAGCAAAAGTCTTGTTGAACCATTGAGCGTTAAACATTCTAAAACATAATGAATGTGGCTCATATTGCTAGAATGAGATTAGTTTTTATTCATTTAAGATGGAGTACTCTTTCTCTGATATATTAGCTATATTTGTCTTAATGCTTTTATTAAATCCCTTGAATTATCCTGGAATTGTTTCTGTCAAAACATTCATCAATAAGAATACTGAATGTTGAGTTTAACATAAACTATCATACCAACCATAGTTTCTATCAAAGAAAAAATATTCTCGAGACAAATAAAGGACATTAACAAAGAACCAAAACAGTTGTCTAATGAGGAAAGAGTGCCAAAAGACTTAGCATTAGTTGTGGCTTATAGTGAGAGGTGGAAACTGTGTGTTTGGAGTATGAAAAGCTCTAACAGTGTTACCATTGACTGTCTGTGTGTGCGAGATGCGATGTGACAGCTGAGCGAGGTTGTGAGGGCAGTGATGAATTCACAAATGCTAGCTCCAGGGATTGGTGGGTTATGGGGGAAGGAGGTGGGAAGGAGTGAGTGGGTGACAGTGTACACTGGGGAGGCAGAGAGAGGGAGCAGGAAGGTTATCAAGGGCTGGAGAGGGCAAACTATCTGCAGTGCAGCCAGTTCTTTCTATTTTATTCATTTCACCACTACGAAGACAAAATCATTCTTTACTTTCAACAATTCCCTTTCAACCTAATGACAGCATTGAAAGTCATTGCAAAGGCAAAAAAAACAAGTAGGAATTTTAAAAGGACAAGAAGCTGAAAACAATCAGTCAGCCTCTATTCTCTCAGTTTGATGCATTAATCACCTAACAAAATAAATGAATAAAATTTATTTTTATATATATATATATATATATATATATATATATATATATATATATATATATATATATATATATATATATATATATACATGAGTTAAAAACAGACTTACCATTCTTTACAAAAGCTATGATGTTTAAATCCTTTATGGGATAAAGTGATGGGAGACTTTTTAACCCAATGGCACTGAGTCTGTTTATGTCTAATTCAATTAATCAAAACATATTATTAATAATTTTGATAACAATAATAAAACTACAACAAGAACTACTAATATTTATAATACTAATAATAATAGAGAAAACTTAAATCACTATTTTTGAGAGATAGTTGCTATTTATCAGGGGGCGGACCATGACAAGTAACAGCATAAATTGCCTTGTAACCAGATAATTACTTTAATGTCTTGTCTTATTACTATATAATTTACTTACATACTTATTTTAAGAAAATATTAGTAGGACCAGGATTTTTTTCAAAAAATTGCCTTATTCCATATTTTGCTCTCACAAAAAGCATTAAATGATCATGGCCTCAGACACTCTGCAATTTAGTGCTTTGATGTACAGTGTTGAAATATGTGCCTGCTCCATGGCAACAGCGCCAATTAAAGGTCACCGAGCCCTTTTTGATTTCCACGGTGCCGACATAATTTTCATGCATTACAGGCTTGCACCTCGTGAGGCAGTGTAACAAAGGGATGCTCCTTTCATAATTTCCTATATGGAAAAGGGATGTACTACTCCCTGGAACCCACTATGTTACATGTTTAAAGATTTGTCACTTTTTGGGGACATATCATTAGGAATATTAAATTAATTCACCTGCATTTTATTAGGTAAACAGTTTCATTAAGAAATTAGCAGCATATAGATATGTGGAACTAATATGCACATCCTTCTAATGATGAAAAGGCAAATGTGGTACTACAATATAAATGTGGATGACATTAAAGATTTCCTATACTGATATTTATTTGAACACATTTAAAGTTTGCATTCAAGCAATGTCTATTTGTATCGATTAAAAACAGAGGGGGGGGATCTGAATCACCACAGATTTTTACGTTTGTAAAAATGTGGGTAGAGAAAAATTCTGTCTGCTGTAAACTGATGGCAATTTTTATGTAATAGACAAACAGGTAAAAAGGTCACCTGTTGTGCTACTGGGTTTACTAAAATAAAAAAAAAAAAGGCAGGGAAGTCGGAGAGATAGAAAAGCCACCTAATATTTAAATAGTTTTTAAAATTTGTTTTTTGGGTTGTTTTTTTTTTTCATTCAGAACAAGAACCTTGTATTTCTGTGAGAATCACATGGTTTGGTTAATGAATAAATTAACATGCTCATAGAGTAATCATTTAATATTGTAAAAGGGAACTGAAGCAAACTTAAGAATCTGTCTTGCCTAGCTGTTAAATGGCTTAACTTACAAACGTTTGTTTGATATTTTCATAAAATTTGACCTTAGTACAGTACATTTATTTAAACCTTTTACTAATTAAAAAAAAATCTAATTTTTGGCTTTAATAGTTCTCATTTTCACATTAATCATTTCAAGGTTTAGAGCACGTAGCCTATGGACTGGAAATACTATTCTGATTTGATTCCTCCAGTCTGATGTGGTTCTGAAGTTTTAAGGAAAGCCTCATCAGTTCACCTGGGATTCCCTGTTAAGTATACATATAGCATAACATTAATTCTCTGTCTTTGTTAATATCTGCCTGCAAGAAAGGAGAATATAAAATTGATATAAAAGCACAGGTGCAAAATGCTTCCATATGCTGGACCTAATGTGCATGTTACCATTTGTATCTATTTAGTAAAAGTTGTAGAGAACCTGAAGATATGACATCCAAGTGAAACCACTTAATACTTTCCTTTACTTTCCTTTAGTTCATAGTTTATTATAAATTTACCTTCAGCTAAACCAAAGCACACATATTGTTTCATGCTTAACCTAAACAACTTCACTTGATTCCTAAAAGGTGAAGATTCGGATTCACAGAAAACTGGAAGGTTTTACATTTGTTCCTACACTGATGGAGCTGGTAGACTCCAGAAAATTGTTTATAATAAATAGATAAATAAATAGATAAATAATTCAAACATTTTGAATGGCATCTCTATCTCCAGCTTAGCTAATACATTTTGCAAATCAAAACATCTTGCCGTGCTGAAACTTAATTTAAATCTGTCGGATTCCCTTGTGAGATCCGTTTGACAGACTGATCTTTAATAAATCAGTCAAATCGAAGCTACAGATCTTATCAAGTTGGATGAGGATTATTTTATGAAAGGTAATGGGAGATGTAAGTGAGAAGACATTTACAAGCCTAGTTTATCATTACAATACAGCCCTCTCATCTTTCTTCTTCATTCCTTCACTGTGCCTCTTTCCTCAGTATAAAAGAAGGTCCAAAGAGCTAAATTTACAGCTCAGTGCTGCTTAAACACAGGGAGTGGGTTGTCGTTACTGTTTTAAGTGTCTATTGAGTGCTAACTTAATGCACTGCACTAAAATTATTTTATCTTCTTATAACCTCTATGCTAGATAGTTTTTTGTCTGCTTGCTTAGCAGTTGTGCTAATCAGTTTCTCCTTATATTGACTAAGATGAAACCCATTCTGCTGGTGACTACATTTTTTTAATTAATGCTTCTATTGTAACAACAAATGCAATTCCCTCACCACTGTACAAAATGTGCCGTATGGGCTTGTGAATGTGAAATATTAATTTCTAATTTTGGCAGAAACCTTCCTAAATATAAAGAACAGTACAATTTGGGATTTCCAGGTCAGCTTAGTGCCCTCCCAGTTATGCAGTGTTTCTTTATTTCTTTTTCCAAAACAGCAGAGGTGGCATAGTGATTAACTAAGTAGTAGAAGAAAAAAAAAATCCTGGACTTTAGGCTTGAACGGGGAGGTTGTAATCTTAACGCCTGGATATGTCTGTACAGGGTTTGAAATTTCTTAAGATTTTTTGACACAATTTAAAAACTATGCAAATTTCAATCTCAAAAGGATTGCATGCTAAGTCCTAACCAACTAATTAAATATATGTTTCTTGCATATTTCAGCATATTTCTGATAAGTGAGTAGATTGTTAACATGTAAAACATGGCATCTCCATTGATTTAGTTGTTAATTAATTTGAAATAAATGGTTCTGCTTAAACTGCATCTCCTTAAGCGTGGATATTGAATTGATTTATATTTTTTTGTTATTAATTTGTCGGGATCTTGTTGTCAAGTATACTATATATTAAACATGAAACTTTACAGAAAAAATAAACACAAGATATGGTTTGCAGCGGAAGTCATATCTTTAACTTTTATTTCTCCTTTTCTGTCTTAGTTATTGTTTTGGTAACCTTATATTGTCCAGTGCTTTTCCAATTCTCCTTTTACTATTTAGTTCAGCCAGGTTAAAAGTGAATTAATTCATGTTCATATTTAACCAACAATATGAACTTTTTCTTATTAATTTATTAAATATTTCCTGAAATACAGTTGAAATTAAAAATATAGTTATTGATGTCATTTACAACTAATTCTACTTAGAAAGTCAAGACACAAGCAACATAGTCATATTTAAGCGAGGGGAGACACATAACATGAGTTACCAACATGAGTCTTCATAAACACCTAATTCAGTTCAGCTCAAATCAGGTGAAAAGATAAGTATGATAAGTTCTTCATTTACTATAACTAAGGTAAAAGATTTTGGACATCAAATCTAAGCAGGAATATAACGTTAAATGTGTGATCTATTTTAAGACCGTGTTAAACCATTGTCATTTTGAGAGCTTTTTACAAAAAGGATGATTATGTAAGTAGTATTATTTATGTTTAGATGTTATAATTACGTAATTATGCATTAGGCTTGTAGTAGTAATAATTGGCACACCAAAAACAACTTCCATGCCTATATTGAGGAAGGAGCATTAGTTATTTTGGTCAAAATAACAACGTTATATGACATAAGACAATCAAGAAGATTTTAAGATAATCACATCAAAACTGCAATAAGGATTTTGAGATTGTGGTTGTTTTTGAAATTCTAGAAATCTGCTTTGCTGTTGGACCCTCCTGGACCAGCCATTAGTGTCAACCTTTTAGACTGAATAATTTGTAATTCTACATGTTGGAGATGATGAGAAATTAGCCATTGCATGTTTGATATTAAATGCATAATCTCAGTTTAAAATTACTAAACCATCCCTATATTGTAACCCTACTTCATTAATTCTAAAACCAGTTTCAATGTGTATTTGAGATCACTGTCCTTCTGGAGACCAATCAAATACACATATTGTGATTGTATATTATATCCTGGGTTGCACATTTGGGCAGTTTGCTGTCTTGCAGCAAGAAGGGTCTGGGTTCTTACCCAGGACTGTAAGGTCTAATGCTCCAGGGTCTTTCTGCTTGGAGTTTGCATGTTCTGCCTGTGCATGCGTGAGTTATCTATGGATACTCCAGCTTCCTCCCACAGTCTAAAAACATGACTGTGAGGTTAATTGGATTCTCTAAATGTCATTGTGTGCATGGCTGTGTGTCTCTGTCTATCTTTGTGCTGCCCTGTGAAAGACTGGCAACCTGTCCAGAGCGTACCCTGCCTTTCACCAATAGAAAGCCGGAACTAGGAACCAGCTTCACTGTGACCCTGATGGAATAAGCGAGGGAAGTTGGATGGATGTTACATCCCATGACTGCATATACAATGTACTCTATGTTTTCTGCTCTGCTGTTTTCACTCTTTTTGCTTCTAGTGGGGCTATAGGGACATATTTAATTACATTTCGACGTATTCTTTCTGTTGAACCAAAGAAGCTTGACTGTCTATTAGTATGGACAATGGGAATAAAAGAAAAGGAAAAGACCCACACTATCCACACTGACAGAAACAAATCTTGGATTGCAAAAAACATATAGTTTGTCAGCCATATAGTATTATACAAGTCTTTTCTCACTCTATTAGTTATTCATCCACATTGTAGTAACTTCGAGCTTGGTATAATGAAAGAAAATTATGACAGAAGGTAGATTTGATAGGGGTAATGCCTTACTGACTCCACGTTCTAGGCAGATGTGCAGGCATGTGAAAAAGACGACACAGCAGACAAGATGCTAATACTGAGGTAATTACCAACTGCTGCCAGTCTGCTTCCTGAGCCTCATAGCCCAGAGCATGACTTAGGCAGTGCTCAGAGCTACTCCTCTATCTGCACCCTTCTCCCTACCTGTCATTGTGCTTGTCAGTTTCTCCTTGTCTGTGTCATTCTTACATTCTCTTTCAGCAAGATTTCAGCATATTAGAATTCACTGCTAACTTGACCCATTCTAATTGGCTTACTTTATTTGAATCAACGTAAAACTTCTGTGCAATCCAACAGGTTATTACATAAAGCCATGTTTCTAATAAAGTCATATAAATAGTACCTTATAAATAATAGGAATAGAGATTATCAATGATTGTTTAACATAGCAAGCATAAGGTTCAGTCAGTTCTTCTAAAGTGTTGCATGGTAATAACAGATGTACTCTAAAGCCTTCCTTGTGTCCTACCTGTGCCCCTCAGCTAACAATAATCATTCATAAATTGCAGAACTGCTTTGCATAAAGAATGCTTTCTAATACATATGTTTAATTTTATGTCAGTGTTCACTAGCTTTTTGACTGATCACTGTCCCTAAAGGAGGGAATTAGCGTTACAATGAAACATTTTAGGCTGCTCACATAAAACTGACAAACCCACATATGAAGGACAAAAAAACTTGCTGAATCACCACCTAATGATCACTATGCATTCAGTCACTGCAATAGCTCTTGCAAATCTAAGGGTTTTAGGTCACAGTGAAATAGGTTGATCCAAACACACACTAGGATATAAAACAAGTTCAATTTCCCCTTAGGTTCCCCTTTTTTTTTTTTTTATAAAAAGCATTCATTTGTTTTATCATTCTTGACCAGGCTTCACCCATAACTTTCTAACCACCAAATTAAATGAATCACTTTAAATGGAGCTCTTTGCGGACCTTTGACCTACATACATTTCACTATTAGCAATCTTAATACAAACTGTCAAAAAAGTGACTTTTTCTTATTCTGTACTGTCCTAAGCAATACATTTGGTCTTGCTGTGTATGCTATTGTAGACTTTAGTTAGCCAGATTAAGTGTTAAACCACTGGACAACACAACTGTTTGACTTACCATCAATCTTATTGTATTTGAGATCACTATTCTTTTCTGTAACAATTCTGTCCTGTTTCCTGTCTATTTGTTTTACTTACTAGTCTTCACTTCTGACCAGGGCAGTTGGGATTAGGGTTAGATAAAAAATCTGTGATTTTTAACTCCCTAAAACATCATGTTTTTGTTGTTTTTCTAAACGATATTTTCCTTATTATCCTACAGTGTATACTTCCTTTCATCCTCAACCATCATTGTGGCAAAACGTAGTAGGAGTATCCATGCTATGGGGATGTTTTTCTTCATTTGGGACAGAAAAGATGGTAAGAACTGATTGAAAGATGGATTACTACTATTAATACAGGGGTGTACAGGTAGAAAAATTTAAGTTTGTGGCAGTAGTTTTAAGCATCTTTTTTTGCATCTACCTAACCACAACTTTAACACAATTGTTTCATGTAAGCAGAGTAGGGCATGAAACATTTGTGTAAAGTAACTAAATATGCATACGCAGATGTAAAAAAAAAAAGGATGCATTTTTTCAGTGAACAGAGAAATAAGCCTAAAAATACAGCCAGACTGAAAAAGGGACAGTTATAATAAATCCTAATGGTTGTATAACGTTTAGGCAAATTGCAGAGCTAATAACATCTGATAACATGTAGTGAGGCTCAAAATGTGTCTCATAGATGCCATCTATTAATTCTGAATGACAGAATGAGTTGTGCATAAAGCTGGGAAAGGCTCATCCAAACTGAGTTGCATCTGCATTTGTAGTAAATAGTCTTACAAACTATTATAAAACATATTGTTATTTGCAAAATGTGTGCGCCCAATGATTTGCATTATACTCTATCTATTATAATTTGAATATGTTAAAGCATCAATAGTAAGTTAGTTAGTAAGAAAATGAAGTACTGTCATAACTGGGTTCATGAAACAAAACCATATGCAGAAACTGACTGAGATGAAACAAAGCTCTTTCATAAAAAAATTTGAACTCACAGACTGATCGTGAACATTGAGAAGAGGACATGACGGCTGAGCTACACTGAAGCACATATAATACAGGAAGTAATACACAAAGATCCAGCATGAGCAGTCAAAAATAGTGAGTTTAAATACTGAGGGAAAAGTGGAGAATGACATGAGAGGGAGGCAAGTCATTCAGAGAATAATGTGGAGCAGCTGAGGAAAAAAGAGGAAAGAAAGAGGAAGAATACTTATAATACTAATGGAGCTAAACACAGACACAAAGAGATCTACTAAAGCCAGGTGTACACTATTGTTTTTTTTTGCCCTTTTGGGGCTGATTGTCCAGTCGTGCGAGTTTTTTGATCAGGCCGGGTTTCGGCCTCATTGTGGGTCCTACATAATGTAGTATACAGGGGCTAACGATGGGCGGTTAGCCTCTCACGACGGCCTCCCAATCAGGAATCGTAAGGTCTGGAGAAAATCAAACTTTTTTGAAATTCAGTCGGCCGTTGCAAGATGTTTGTGTACAAATTCTGCTGTTGAAGCAGAGCTACGAGCCGATTTACCAGACCCTAGAGCACTGCGCATGTGCAATCAAGGGAGTCCATCTCTCTGCGCTCAGTCTGACATGTGGTTTTTAGACGTGCAGTCTGTTTAAGGTAGAGTGCAGCAAAGGGTCAGGCTGCACAGTGTGACGACATGCATCGTGAGCTGTGAACTTTTAAACTCTGCTGTTTCGTCATATAATTTGAGCTGTAGCTGAAATCTAAGGGACATAAATCCAAATGTACAAAGTATAGCACACCTGAATGAATTAGGAAGATAAACACAGACAAATAAACAAATATAACAACACTTTTTAGCAAAAATTAACACAGAGAAATATATTTATAATGGCAAGCCTATTTTAAATGTAGATAAAAACATGAAAATGCTGAAAACATAAACAAACAGAAAAGACCCAAACAACTGCAGAACAGAAAAATAAAAGTTTTGAGAAGTGCAGTCTGATTACATTTGAGAAGAGGTATCTGATGGAGCAAACCGTTGTGCTTGTGGACAGCTTAATCCAGTTATAATGATTACATAGGGGACAAAGTGTATGATTTGCTTGGACATATGACATTGCATTTCCCTGATATTCAGTGTACCAGTCTTTCTCCTTCCAAGCCCAAAAGACTGCTGATTACACGATAAAAACATGGTTTAACAACAAGCACTTAAATACACACAGGCAAGTGTTTTGAATTGAGCTGCGACACCTGCAGAGACCCTTAGAGCTAATTTGAGAGAACTCTTTCGAGTGAGACATTAACATAGCACAAGTGATATGGAAAAGAAAACTCAATTAACATTTAACCACGTGATAAAATCCAACAATACAAACAAGTGTTGCCTCTCAGTCTTCATTATGCATTCATTATTATTATGGAAGTTGTTAAAATAAGATAATAAGAAGACCACCAACAGCGTGAGGCTTTGCAGGGTGGAAAAGTTAAAGATGTTGCCTTTTTACAAATAATGAACATGAATAGATTATTCAGAGTGAAAAAAAAACATATTTTCAACATCTTTATTTCTGCACCATCCTACTATATGTTATTAAATAGT
This sequence comes from Cyprinodon variegatus, assembly GCF_000732505.1. Lineage (NCBI taxonomy): Eukaryota > Metazoa > Chordata > Actinopteri > Cyprinodontiformes > Cyprinodontidae > Cyprinodon > Cyprinodon variegatus. Next base: position 194,342 of record NW_015151728.1, read on the forward strand.
TTTAGTTCATGTTTTATACTCTATTTTTCCTATTTGTTTTACTATGCAGCTTTATAGAGGAGTGCAATCCTCAATTCCTACACAGGAGCCCTTCTTTATAGTTAACTAATCTTGTCTGTGCATCATAATGAAATAAAAAGACACGGAGAAGAGGTTGAAACACAAAGGAAAGTTCTACTCTCAGATAAGTGAACCTTATCAACCTTTTTTCTTTGCCCATATCACCCATTAATAAAGCTATATATCATCATGAGCACAGCAGACTCTACATCTGTCATTTTTTAAGTGGAACTCAGCCACCTCAGACCCCAGTTTTTGTCACCTAGCTGTCAACTAATACAAAATCGATTTTTTATTCTTTTGATCGATGAATAAAAAATGATTTTAGATTAGATTTTCATTATTAAATGCTGTTGACCTTATCTATTCAAAGGTATTCATTTCAATCAGTAGTATGTTTCCTTCTCCATTCCTCATCAGGTAAGTGAGCTATTCAATGGCTTCTGTTTAGGGCTTTCTATAGTCTTCCTTTTAAAACATAATAAGGGTAACAATGATTCTAGGT